>NC_077231.1:120772279-120922837 GCF_027887165.1 Monodelphis domestica
CCATTTTACACATAAGAAAACTGAAGGCCAGGGAACAGCTTACTTAAGGTTACACAGGTAATATGCATCCAAGATGGGATCTGAACCTAGGACTTCTGGCCTAGAGCCAGTGCTGTATTCACTGTACCATTTTCCTTTATCATAATCACAAGAGGAGAGTGGTTGGAGAAATACTTACTTGAAAAGATCCACCAGAATGATGACAATGTCTTCATCTGATTCGTGGTCTCCCTTGAGTGCATTAACAGACTCTGGAGAGCCACACATAACAATCACTATGAAGAGAAGAAAAAAGACAAAATCAGATATAGAGGAAATCACAAAAACTCAGAGGAGGAAAAGACCTCAGAGTCATCTCGTCTACTTCATGCCCAAACTAGCATTCCTTCTACAATAACCTAAACAAAGGTGATCCAGCCTCTATCTGTAAACTTCTGAAGAGGAGGATCCCAATACCTCTGAAAGCAGTTATTTTTTATATCATATCATGATACATATATATATACAAATACAACATATATACACATATTTATATATGTGGATGTGAGAACATATAAAATTGACAATCAATAAGTATTTATTAAATGTCCACAAAGTGTGATAAAATATGAGGCATATAAAATATAAATAAATATATAAATTGGAAGGGCTTAGGATAGTCTTCATGCAGAAAGTGGTGGCTGTGACACATCTTAAAGAAAGAGAGGGACTCCATGAGGTAGAAGATAGAATCAATATGTTAGAGAGCTTCCTCTATATGTCTGAACATTCTGTGGGTTGCATGGCAACATCCTTTTGTTCCTTAGTCCAAGTGCATGATTAATCTACCTCCATTTCCTTAATCTGTTGCCTTGATGTTTTATGTAACTTCTCAGATGGCCCCATATTCCAATCTCTTTCCATCTACCATGGACCCCTAGATATTCCTTTGGATAACCCACAATTTTGATTCTTCAGAAGTTGAGGGGTTCTACCCTATAGGTCAAATCTCTTCCCACTCAGATCCATCTTCCATTTGATTGCCAAAATGATCTTCCTAAAGTGCAGGTTGGATAATGTCTCCCCTCTATACAATAACCTCCATGGACTCCCTATTACTTCCAGGATCAAAAATAAAATTTTCTGCTCAACATTTTAAAGTCTTCACAGTCTTTCTTTCCTTTCTAGTCTCCTAACATTCTATATTCCTCAGTATATTCTAAAAATCCATCATACCAATACTGCCTACTTGTTGTTCCTCCCACACAATACTCCATGATTAATTCAAGAGTCTTTCCACTGGCTCTCTTCCACACCTGGAATGCTTCCCCTCCTCATCTCTGCCTACTAGCATCCTTGGCTTTCTTCAAGACTCAACTCCACTCCAACCTTCTATAGAAAGACTTTCCTGGTATCCATTGCTAGTGCCTTCCCTGATCTGAAATTACCTTACCTCCCATCAAATATATATACATATATATATATATTTGATACATGCATATATACACATATATAAACATACATACATACACATATACATATATACATATGTATATTCCTTGTATAAAGCTTATGCATGTTGTCTCTCCCATTAGAATGTGAGCTGCCTGAGCCCAGGAACAGTGTTTTTATCTTTCTTCACATCCCTAGTGCTTCCTGAACACAGTGCCTGGAATGTAGCACTGACTAACTAGCACTGACTGACTGGTTAAGCAGTGAAATAACTGTTAAATCATAGCAGTAACCTTTCTGCTAGAGAAAATGAATTTTTGTGTCAGTGAGAAACTTGAGGCTCACTGAAAGTATGGTACTATTTCCCAGGTAACAATAAAACCTGCTGGTTCAATTTCCAATCTATGACAGAGTCCAATTTAAGTCCTGTCTGATATGTGTGTATGTGTGTGTATGCATTGAGAGAGAGAGAGAGAGAGAGAGAGAGAGAGATATGGTGTGTATCTATATCTATCTACTTTATTTATAGCTCTGTCTATGGAGAGCTATATTTATGCTAGATGGCACACATGATAAAGTACTAGTCTTGAGTCAGGAAGACTTGAGTTCAAATCCAGCCTCAGATATTTACTAGTGTGTGACCTTTGGCAAGTTACTTAAACTCTTTCTGCCTTAGAAACTTCATCTACAAAATGAGAAGTTTGAACCAGAAGAATAATAACACCTACCTCCCAGAATTGTGAGAATCAAATGAGAAAACTATAAAGTACTTATTCACAGTTCTTGGACACATACATAGTAAACACTATATAAATGTTAGTAGTAGTTATTATCATCAACATTAATTGACTGAAAGGCTAACTCAATGAAGATGTAGTTCAGTGATGACAAGCCTTTTAGAGACAGAGTTCCAGGTCCCCCCACCACACCCCCTGGACTGAGCGCTGTGCCCAGCCCCACTGTAACAAGGGAATTTATAAGTCTAAGGAAATTTGAGGTTTACACCACCCCCACCTCACCACCTGCCCCCCCTTACCCCACACAGAGGAGGAAAGAAACACTCCCATTGGGCTATAGAGTGGAGTGGTGAATAAAACAAAAAAATGTTCTCAGAGCAGGTGAACTGGGGGGAAGGGAGTGCCTCAAGTGCTCTGCCCCCCTCCAGTTCTGCTGCGTGTGAGCTTCCCACCTTACCCAACTGTGTATTCCCATTGGGCTGCTGGGCAGAGGGATGGGTGATGTGAAAAAAAAAATATCTTGGGCATGGTGGAGAAGGAGAAGGGAACAGCTCCACCTGAGTACCTCTGCATTTCTAGTAATGAACTCTGGGGGGGTGGCTGTGTACCCACAGAGAGTGCCCTGCATGCCATCTTTGGCACCTGTGCCATAGGTTCACCATCACTGCTATAGTTCTTCTCTGATAAAATTCTAGCATAATACATTGAGGTAGTATTAAGGAACATCTCGTGTCATTCCTAAACAGGACCATCTGAAGGAATTCACAATCTAATAAGAATTCCTCTTCTATTTAAACTTTTCCTGGCACATCCTCTATAACAGTGGTGAACATCTCTTTTTCTTAAGACTCATTTCAGAAACAAAAGTAAGTACTCTGGAAAGTATCATCTAACATCTTATTTGTGATAAATTTATTAAATCATTCTTCAACCCTGACAACTATCTTGAGAGATAATGGGCACTTGAAATGGTTCTGAGACTTCATAAAGGGAAATAAGGGAATAAAAAGGAGATGGAAGAGCTTCAAAGATAAACTTAGCTTATCTTTTCCAACACCACATTTTCATAGATATTCACTTTTGACAACAAAGGTAATCAGGCAAGAGAATGTCAATGAACCAGTATAAATGTATTCCCATTATTGGAAAAAATAACTATGATATATATATACATATATATATGCCTATATACACAATATTATATATATATATACATATACATATACATTTGTGTGTATAGTTTCTCCCCTAAGAGAATATTGATCCCTTATGGACAAGACTATTTTGATTTTTCTTTATATCCTCAGAATCAAATAAACAAAAGAAACTTAAATGTTTGTAGGGAAAAATGCCTATTGAATTGATATTTCATTAGGATTATCATTTTGTATATGAAAAATTATAAATGCTAAAAATCTCACTTTCTCATTTCAGCATAATTTTTTAATCTCATTTAATGATTAATATAAATAAATAAAACACGGAAATAACACAAATTGTACAAAATTGCAGGTAATATAAAATGACAATCTCAAAAAAGATAATGAGAATAACTATTAGATTTGGGAAAAAATAAGTAGTAGACTTTAGAAGATGCAATTCTGAAGAAAAAGATTGGAAGAATTTCTTACCATTGCTTTTCCTGTTTTTATTCGTCAAGATATTCTGAAACTGTTCCTCAGTTCTCAGTATATCCTTGAATTGAAGTTCCTGTGAGAAATAGGAAACTCCAGCTTCTAGAGCATTGAGGTACCTGGAAGACAACAAAAATTCTGGCAAACTACAAATTGCATTTCTCTGTAAACCTCTGAGATTGCTGAATTGTTCATTTGATTGCTTTCTAGAAAATGTTTTCATCTATCACTCTAATGATAAATGAGTGACAAAGTTAATGTAGTTGTATATACACTAAGAGAACCCTGTTATGAGTAGAAGCAAGAGGATATGATGGAATGAAATAAATAATTAACAGTCTTAACTGTGAACATGAATGGGGTAAATTCATCCATAAAACAGAGGAAGTGAACAGAATGTATTAGAAAGCCAAGTTGAACAATATATTGTTTACCAAAAAGCCAAATTTGAAGCATTCAGAGTTAAAACTCTACAGGCCTGCAACAGAATTTTTTATACTTCTAGTGATTAAAAAAAAAGTAGTTGTCGTGATCTCAAACAAAGCAAAAGTAAAAATTGTTCTGGTTAAAAGAGATAAATAAGGAAATTATATTATACTTAAAGTCACTACAGATTTTTAAAAGTAATATAAATATAATATATACACCAAAAGAAAATTTAAACTGTTATGATGACAAATAGAGGGCAAAACTACAATAGTTGGCCTCAACATACTTCTTTCTCACCTATGCCAATCTAACAAAAAAAAAAAAATTAACAGGAAAGAAGAACCTGAATAGCATTTTAGAAAAGTTAAGATCTCTTGTGATTTCTTAGTAGGAACTAAAAGCTATACAGATACATATATATGGAAGGAATGGGTTGCTTATCAAATTATGTGTATGTCTACATGGATCTAACTAAACACCACTAGTAGGGAGGCATGAATAGATATAATTCTATTATCTCATTAATCCTCCACAGAAGACTTTGATTCCTACCAGGAAGGGACCAGAAAACAAAGACTGGCATCTTTTCCTCTTCTCTCTGCTTAGAAAGGATATTGGACTAGAATTAGTCCTCCAATCTTCTGTTCTCCTTATAGAGAAAATATTGGGCAAGAGGACATTGGACTAGAAACTATCTGCCACCGTAAATACTGCTAGTCGAGGAGGGGAAAATTTTAAGTTCAAGCAACGCTTCTGATTGTTATCCCTTATTAGTAAATAAGTGCTTCAAGTTATATCTAGAGGCTTGACTTCCTTCCCTCCAAATGTTAATTACACAAAGACCATCACAATAATGAACAGCAAGCACTCATTTATCCAAGCTGAGAGAGAACAGAAATCAGAAATTGCATAAAGATGAAAATATACCAGACGTTATAGGGAGAGAATGAGCTCCCCCTCTGAAAGCAAGATATCTCAACTCAACAGAAAGTTCCCAATCTCAACCAGAAAGAAATTATCAAAAAACTCTAGTGAGGCACCTAGAAATAGAAATGGCCTCAAGGTGTCAGCTCTTCTACATGCTGAGTTCTTCCTGAAGGCTTTCACTCCTTTTAAGAGACTTTCCCTGAAGAGATCCTAGAAGCACATATGTCTTGACTCAAATCTGAAAGCTAGAAGATGAGAATTCTCCTCTCCCAAATTTTCATCAACTGAGTCTTGGGCAGGCAGTGTCAAGAAATCATTCTGTTATACAAATGTCATGTCTTAATACAAAAGTCTTATACAAATGCCAAGGCTTAAACTCAAGTTTAAAGAGAGAGAATAGATAGATAGATAGATAGATAGATAGATAGATAGATAGATAGATAGATAGATAGATAGACAGATAGATAGATGTATATGGCACCTTTTCAAAAATCAACCATGTACACAGGCATAAAAACTTCATAACATATAGAAAAGCAGAAATACTAAACACATACTTTTATTGACCACAATATCATAACAATTGCATTCAATAAGTGGCCTTATAAAAATAGATCCAGAATTAAGCAGAGTGTAGCATTTAATCCTAAAAAAATATGAATCAGTGAACAAATCACAGAAACTATGGAAAATATCTTTAAAAAGCTAATAATTAGAAAAGAACTAAAATTTTTTGATTCAGCCAAAATAGCCCTTGGGGGAATACTTGCATCAACAAAAGAGAGAAAAAAAGCAGATCAATGAATTAGGCAGACAATAAAGAGAAAAAATTACAAAAGCATCAAATGGAGTCAAAGGTGGGTTAGAGACAAGAAATCAAATAGATGAAATTTTAAAAAGGAAAAACCACAACCAATTAAGAAGAAGTATGGGATATTATTAGAAATGATTTGCCCAATTACATACCAACAAAATTAATAGCTTAAATGAAATAGATGAATATTTAGAAAATATAATCATTAAAGATAAGCAAAGCAAGAAATAAGGAATTTAATAAGCCAATTCCATAAAAAGAAATTAAACAAGATTTATAGGAACTTCCAAAGAAACATCAGCTGTTCCATCCCCAGAACAAGATGAATTTACAACGTAATTCTATTAAATATTCAAAAAACAAACATTTCCAATATGACATAAATAGCTTGCAAAAATAGGGTGAATAAATGGTCCTCCCAAACTTTTCTTATAAGATAAATGTAATTTTGACATTTTATCCAGGTTAATGAGAGAGAAGAAAAATAAATACAACAATATTTCTAATGTATATGGAAATGAATACTGAATAAAATGCTAGCAAAAAGACTATACCAACACATAAAAAAAGATTCTGCACTCTGGCTAGGTTGGGTTTATACCAAGAAAACAGGGTTAATTCAACACTGGGAAATGGCACATATAATAGACTATAGGAATAACAAAAATAATAAAAAATAATTTTATCCTCTTCCTAGCTGCTAACTTCATACATGCCCAAACTTCCATTATTCAAAAACAAAACAAAAAAAAATACTTCACCAAACCCTGCCATTCTCTCAAGATATCATCTAATATCTCTTTTCTCTTTCTTAGTCAAACTCCTAGGGAAAAAAAAAACAACACTACATTGTCATTGCCTCCAATTCCTCTTCTCATTCACTCCTCAGTCCTTTGTAAATTAGCTTCCAACCGCATCACTCCTCCAAAGTTACCAATAATTTCTTTCCTCTTGTTTTTTTAATCCCTTACCTTCTGTCTTAAAATCAATACTAAGTGTCAGCTCCAAAGGAAAAGAGAGGTAAGGACTAGGCAATTGGAGTTAAGAGATCTGCCTAGGGTCACACAACTGTTTGAGGCTAGATTTGAACCTAGGACCTCCTGTCTCCAGACCTGGCTCTTTATCCATTGAGTCATGTAGCTGCCCCTAATTGTTTCTTAGTTGCAAATTCTTGTTTTGTTTTGTTTTGTTTCCAATCCTCACTGATCCTTTGCAGTGGCCATCTCCCATGTTTGGAATGTGCTTTTTAGTTCACTTTTTATTTAGGTATTAACATTTGACCATTTTACATCTATTTGTATTTATACTCTTCATATTTGTACATATGATCAAATAAATATTTCATGAAGCTAGCTGCCTGTTAGCTATATTTCTGACTAAAAATTTTGCCCAGTATAGGTCACTTATTCACACCCCTCCATCACACTTTTCTGCTCCCTTTTTATGTATTGGTTTTCCCTAGTAGAATGTAAACTTATTGTGGTCAGGATTCTGTTCGTCTCCCTGCACTAAGCACAATGCCTAGCATATAGTAAGTGCTCTAAAAATGCTTGTTCCCTTTTTGCCCAGTTTTTTTTTTTTGGAAGGTGTGTAGGAAGAGAGAAAAATAAAACCCATTCTTAAAAAATTACAGATGATAGAAAAAAATCCACGAGTCCACCTACCAAGATACACAAAGGAATTATAGGAATATAACTACAATATAATCTTTAAAAAAAAAACACCCTACCTTACCTTCCATACTAGGATTAATACTGTATATTGGTTCCAAGGCAGAGACGGGATAAGGGGGTTAAATGACTTGCCCAGGGTCACACAACTATACTCTTTATAAAAATAAAGGCTTAAATAATTAGTTATTCTTGGTTGAGTCATGCCAAACAAATAAAAATGACAATAGTACCTAAATAAATTTGTAGGTTCAGCCCTGTTTCAATTAAATTGCCAAAAGGTGTTTTTTTAATAGATTGAGAAGGAATAACAACAAAATTCATCTAGAGCAGAACTTTACCAGGGATCCAACGATCCTCCAAAGGATGTATGGATAGATTTTATAGGGTTCATAAACTTGGATGGAAAAAAATTACATCTTTATTTTTATCAGCTTCTAATTGAAATTAAGTATTTCTTTTCATTATGAATGTAGGCAACAAATGATGGTAATATTAGCAGTATCCATAGACTTTGTCACCAATAGAAACCACATTTTCATATCAAGTTACAGTTTTTGCGGATATCTCAAAATATGGTTTATGGGATCAGCTAGGTGGCTCAGTGGATAAAGGGCTGGACCTGGAGACAGGAGGTCCTAAATTTAAATCTGACCTTAGATACTTTATAGCTATGTAATCAATCATTGGCAAGTAATTTAACCTCCCTTGCCTAGCCCTTACCTCTTTTCTACCTTGTAACCAATACTTAGTATTGATTCTTAGGCAGGAATTTCAGGGTTTAAAAATATTTTTATATATGATTTATGTTCATCACTACTTAGAAATTAGCAGTTAGACCCAATGCCAGATCACACATGATTTCAATTTTCCTGTCTACAGACACTCAAGCAATGTAGCTGGCCAAATATTGGGAAATTCTGCACCCAATAGTCATTCATTCAACCACCAAACAGTGGAGTTGAATGTTTTCACATGGGTGACTCAGAAACCTATGTGGCTTTCCACTCTTCTCTATCTACAATTGGTTATTGATCAACATTTTAAAGGAAGTTTTTGTTCTCATTGTGTGAAAACATACAACTTCACTGTTTGGTGGTTGAATGAGTCAGAGTCTAAACACATCGACTACATACAGTGAGTGCATTCATAAGAGGATGACCATAATGATGAAAGGCTACAAGATCATTCTGTGCCAACCTTAATTATTTCTATTATTGGTGTTGCCAAGGAGTTCAGGATGATAGAGATAGATGACTGCTAATTTATGGCAGACACCTCCCAGAGACCTTTGTGCCCCTTTCCCTGGAAAGTTTTGCTCTGACCTTGGGGCCAATTTGACTCATTAGCTAGTTCCACCCATCCTAAAGGTCCGTGAGAAGAAAAGTCAGGCTGCAATCTGGAGAGGGGAATTTTTACAATCTGAGCAAATAGAAGTAGCTACCATGAGAAATAGGTACCAAGTCTCTAGAATTTGAACTTTTTAGAAGGACTCATACTTGAGATGTGGCACTGCTGAAACTGGTTAGAACTAAAAAGTGGTACAAATATCCTCCATTTCCATTTTTCTCTTTCCTTTCCTCTGTTCGGAGTGGTCTGAACTCAAAGTCTTCTTCTAGGGGCAAGATGTTTACCCATATTCTTTTTTTTAAATTAATTAATTTGTTACATTAAAATTCTCAGGTATCTCCCTCCCTCCTGTCCCCACATGAGAGAAGATATCATTTGACAAAAAGGTATATGCTCATATAAAATTATGTCTTGTTCATTCCTATTTATCAGTTCTTTCTCTGGAGGTAATATACAAGTTATTCTTCAAACAATATTTCTGTTGCTCTCTATATAATGTTATCTTGCTTCTGCCCATTTTGCTTTTCATAATTTCATATAGGTCTTACCATGATTTTTTTCTTAAAAACTGACCTGCTCATCATTTCTTACAGTGCAGTAATATTCCGTTATAATCACATGCCACAATTTGTTTAGTCATTTCCCAATTGATAGGCATTACCTTGATTTACAGGTCTTTGCCACAACAAAGAGAGCTGATATAAATAGTTTTAAAATAGGCTCTTTTCCTTTTCCCCTGATCATCTTAGGAAATAAACCCAATAGTGTTATTTTTAGATATTGTTGGGTCAAAGGGTATATATAGTTTTACAACTTTTTGGAAATAATTCCAGATTGCTCTCTAAAATCAGTTCACAATTGATCCAACCATTCTGGAAGGCAATTTGGAATTGTGCCCAACGGGCTTTAAAAGACTGTCTACCCTTTGATCCAGTCATAGCACTGCTGGGTTTGTACCCCAAAGAGATAATAAGAAAAAAGACTTGCACAAGAATATTCATAGCTGCATTCTTTGTGGTGGCCAAAAACTGGAAAATGAGGGGATGTCCTTCAATTGGAGAATGGCTGAACAAACTGTGGTCTATGTTGGTGATGGAATATTATTGTGCTCAAAGGAATAATAAAGTGGAGGAATTCCATGGAGACTGGAACAACCTCCAGGAAGTGATGCAGAGCGAGAGGAGCAGAACCAGGAGAACATTATACACAGAGACTTAATACTCTGTGGTACAATCAAACATAATGGACTTCTCTACTAGCTTCAAAGCAATGATCCAGGACAATTCTGAGGGACTTATGGGAAAGATGTTAATCACACCCAAAGAACTGTGGGAGCAGAAACACAGAAGAAAAACATTTGCTTGATCACATGGTTTGATGGGGATCTGATTGGGGATGTAGACTCTAAAAAATCACCGTAGTGCAAATATTAATAATATGGAAATAGGTGTTGATCAATGATACATGTAAAACCTAGTGAAATTGCTCATTGGCTATGGGAGGGAGGAATCGTGTAACCATGGGGAAATATTCTGAATTAAATAAACAAACAAATAAATAAATGAACAAACAAACAATGTATTTGGGTCTCAAATCTGGCCTCAGGCACTTCCTAGCTGTGGGACTCTGGGCAAGTCACTTAACTGCCATTAGTCCTTAGTCTGTTAGTCCATTAGTCCTTACTGCTCTTCAACTTAAAACCAATGGACTCTAAGATGGAAGGTAAGGGTTGTTTTTTTTAACCCAATGTATTAGTGTCCCCATTTTTCCATATCCCCTACGTTTGTCATTTTCCCCTTTTACCATCTTATCCAATCTGAAAGGAGGAAATGGTATCTCAAGAGTTGTTTTGATGCACATTTCTCTAGTCAATGATGATTTAGAACATATTTTCAAACAATTATATACAGTTTTGATTTTCTTTAATCCACAAATGATCTGTTCACTTCTTTTGAGCATTTATCAATTGGGGAATGATTCATATTCTTATAAATTTGGTGAAGTTTTCCATGTGTTTTAGATATGAGACCTCTATCCAAGAAACTGTCTATAAAATGCTTTCCCAATTTTCTGCTTTCCTACTAATATTAGTTCTATTTATACAAACCCTTTTTAATTTAATGTAATCAAAATAATCCATTTATATCTCATAATTCTTTCCATTTTTTATTTATTCATGAGTTTTTTCCTCCCCATAAATCTGATTGATAATATGTTCCCTATTCTTCTATTTATTTATGATATCTCCCTTTATGTCTCAGTCATGTATCCATTTTGATCTTATCTTGATAAATGGTGTAAAATATCACTCTGTACTTAGTCTCTGCCAGACTGCTTTCCAGTTTTTTCAACAATTTTTACCAAATAGTGAATTCTCATCCCAAAAGTCTGGACCTCTACTTTTGTCAAAGAAAATGTTACTATAATTTTCTACTAATGTTTGTTGTGTATTTGTTCTGTTCCACTGATCTACTTTTCTATTTCTTAGCCAGTAGCAGATAATTTTGGTGAATTACTCTATGTAATACAGTTTAAAGTCTGGTTTTGCTAGACCTCCTTCCTTCCCATTTTAAAAATTAATTCCTTTGATATTCTTGATCTTTTGTTCTTCCAAATTAATTTTATTTTTCTAGCTCAATAAAGTAATATTGTATTAATTTAATTCAGTTGGCATTGAAGAAGTAGATTGGTTTAGGTAGAATTGTCATTTTAATTATATGGCTCTTCCTACCCATGGACAATTAATATTTCTCCAATTATTTATATCTGACTTTATTTGTATAAAAAGTGTTTTATAATTATGCTCAACTAGTTCCTGGGTTTGTTTTGGCAGTTATACTCATATTGTTTATGCCTCCATATTTAAATATTTAGACAATTATGATAAAAGATGCTAACTAAATTGATAGAATATGTATATGTGTATAGATACGTACATACTTTTTTTTGTTAAGTCATTTTCAGTTTTTTCTGACTTTCTGAACACTTTTGGGGGTTTTCTTGACAAAGATACTAGAATGGTTTGCCATTTCCTTTTCCAGCTTATTTTATAGATGAGGAAATTGAGACAAATAGAGTTAAATGACTTACACAGGATCACACAGCTAATTTCTGGAGCCAAATTTGAATTAGGGTTTTCCTGACTTCAGTCTCAATACTCTATAGATAGCACCACATAGCTACCAATAAACATACACACATATAGTCATACATATACGCACATATTTATATATGTATATGAATATACATTTTTTAAATACACACACAAATCCATTTAACCAGTATTCCTCTAAGCAATTGAGTTTCCTGCTAGTAGTGCCTGCTAACAACAGCTGGGCTGGTGGTCCCAAGGCAGGTCATCCTAACTATTTTACCCCCACTGCATTTGAAAGGAAAACCATTCCCAAAGGGGAGGGGGGTCAAGAGGGTTACTGAAAAGAAGGCAAAAGAGAGGTGTAACTAAGCTAACTTATAGACTTACTTGTCTGCTTTCCAGCTCAATATATCTCTGCACTACCTCTACTAATGCAGGCAAATAATGGGGATGGGAGAAAGATCTGTTTACTCTGAAGGTTAGAAAGCAAGAGACACTTTTCTAGGCTTTGGTTATGTTGTGGCTCTGGAGAATTCTCTGGAATGATCATATTAGCAAGGACTCACTATAAACTAGTGAGTCCCATTTCCCATAATTGAAAACTAAAGAAATGAATTCCAGAGAGATGAAAAGCAATAGTTATGATCAGCCAAATTCAAAAGAAGAGAATTTAAAATAAATTGGTAGAGGGACAGAGGCAAGATGGCAGAGTAGCAGAAAGACATTCAAGCTTTCCCCTATACCTTCTCTACAAAAATCTAAGAAAAAGAGCAGATCAAGTAATATATTGGCAAATCCAAAAAGGAAAAAAATCCCACTGAGTCAACTTTCTAGCTCAAGACAGCATAAAGAGACAGACAGAGAAATCTGTAGATTTTGGGGTTGAGGTCTAGCCGATAGTGAGCTGCACAAAACAGTCTTGTACACAAGAACTGAAGGAAGACAGGCTCTGTACCATGAAAAGAGTCCCAGATCCATATTGGAAGATGATGATGTTGTGTAAGATAAGGGAATGGGTATCAGTTGGCAGCTTAATGATTTATAAAACAGTTCCAAGTCACAGAATGAGAGTGGACAGAAGGGATTTACACTTATAGGTGGCATTCCAGGTAAGGAGCAATCATGAACTCTAGGCTATTTCTGAGCAAAGAGCAAGTTCAGAAGCAAATGATAGAAATAGAAAGGAAAACACATATTTTTCAGCTGTTCAAGGCACCTTTGAGAAAATAAATCATATATGAAGGCAAACAAATACAAAAACACATCAATGGATACAGAAGGAATTCTTGACAAGATACAACATTCATTCTTGGGTTTTTTTTTTAAAGCAACTAGAAAGCATAGGAATTAACAAAGTTTTCCTTAATATGATAAATGGTATCAATTTGAAATCAAGAGTCAGCATTTTATATGTATTGGGGATATACTAAGAGGTCTTTCTAATAATACTCTGTCCAAAGACATATCTAAATAATTGGGAAAATATTAATTACTCATGGGTTGGCCAAGTCAATATAATAAAAATGACAATATTACCCAAATTAAAATTTATGCAATGTCATACCAATCAAACTACTAAAAATACTTTATAGAGTTAAACAAAAATAATAAAAATTCATATGGAAGAACAAAAAAATTTAAATTCTTAAGGGAAATAAAGAAAAAAGTGGGAATGAAAAAGACCTAATAATATCTGATCCCAAACAGCCGTAATTGTTAAAAACTATTTGGTACTGGTTAAGAAATAGAGAAATTAATAAGAGGAATAGATTAAGTATTCTACATGTAAAAGCAAATAAACATGGTAGCCTGGTATTTAATAAATCCAGAGATCTCAGCTATCAGAGTAAAAACTGACTATCTGAAAAAAATCTATTGAGAATATTAGAAATCAGTCTGACAGAAACTAGATATAGTGAGCATTTCCAAATATCTGCCAAGATAAGCTCCAAATTAATACATACTTAGAAATAAAGAGTGACACACACACACAAAAAAAAAAACAGAGGAGAAAGGAAATATCTACTTGTCATACTGTGGCTGGGGGAACAGCTCATAACCATACAAGAGATATAGAAGATCACAGAGGGTAAAATAAGCCATGTTGATTACATAAAACCAAAAAGATTTTTACATAAAGGAAACCAATGCAGCTAAAATTAGTACAGAAATAGATAAAAAGGGAGGAAAAAATATTTGCAACCTAGTAAAGGTCTCATTTCTAAGATGCATGTGGAACTGATTTAAATTTCTAAAGAATAAGTCATACAACACCAATTCCAATTGAAAACACTACTCAAAATAATAAACAGCATATATTTAAAACCATCAGCAAGTATCATCTGCAATGGGGATAAGTTAGAAGCCTTTCCAATAAGATCAGAAATGAAATAAGGATACCCACTATCACCTCTTTTATTCAATATTGTACTAGAAAAACTAGCAGTAGCAATTAGAGAAGAAAAAGAAATTGAAGGGATTAAGTGGCAATGAGGAAACTATCACTCTTTGCAGATGATATGATGTACTTAAAGAACACCAAAAAATCAACTAAAAGGCTAGCAGAAATAATTAACAACTTTAGTAAAATTGCAGGGTACAAAATAAGCCCACATAAATCATCCGCATTTCTATATATTTCCAACAAAACTCAGCAGCAGGAGTTAGAAAGAGAAACTCCATTTAAAATCCCTCTAGACAATATAGAATATTTAGGAATCTATCTGCCAAGACAAGCACAGGAACTATATGAACACAACTACAAAACACTTTCCACATAATTAAAACTATATCTAAACAATTGGAAAAACATTAACTGCTCCTGGGTAGAATGAGCTAATATAATAAAAAATGACAATCCTATACAAATTAATCTATTTATTCAGTGCCATACCTATCAAACTACCAAAAGACATTTTTATGGATTTAGAAAAAATTATAACAAAGTTCATCTGTAAGAACAAAAGATCAATAATATCAGGGGAAGTGTTGTAAAAAAAATGTGAAGGATGGGGGCCTAGCAGTACCAGATCTTATAAAATAAAAATTAAAAATGGATTTGATTATATCAAATTAAAAAGGTTTTGTACAAATAAAACCAATGCAATCAAAATTAGAAGGAAAGCAACAAACTGGGAGAACATTTTTATAACAAAACTCTCTGACAAAGGTTTAATTTCCCAAATATATAAGGAACTAAGTCAAATTTACAAAAAAAAAAAAATCAAGCCATTCCCCAATTGACAAATGGTCAAGGGGCATGAATAGGCAGTTTTCATATGATGAAATAAAAAATATCAATAAGGACATGAAAAAAGTGTTCTAAATCCCTCCTGATTAGAGAAATACAAATTAAAACAACTCTAAGGTACCACCTCATACGTAGCAGATTGACCAATATGACAGCAAAGGAAAATGATAAATGTTAGAAGGGATGTGGCAAAATTGGGACACTAATACACCATTAGTGGAGTTGTGAATTGATCTAACCATTCTGGAGGGCAATTTGGAATTATGCACAAAGGGCTTTAAATGAATGCCTACCCTTTGAACCAGTCATACCACTGCTGGGCTTGTACCCCAAAGAGATAATAAAGAAAAATACTGGTACAAAAATATTTATAACTGTGCTCTTTGTGATGGCAAAAAATTGGAAAATGAAGGGTATCCAAACACTGGGGAATGGCTGAATAAACTGTGGTATCTGTTGGTGATGGACAACTATTGTGCTAAAAGGAATAATGAACTGGAGGAATTACATGGGAACTGGAACGACCTCCAGGAATTGATGCAGAGTGAAAGGAGCAAAACCAGAAGAACATTGTACACAGAGACTGATACATTATGGCACAATCGAATGTAATAGACTTTTCTACTAGCAGCAATGCAATGACCCAGGACAATCCAGAGGAACTTAAGAGAAAGAATGCTATCCACATCCAGAGAAAGAACTGTGGGAACAGAAACACATTAGGGGAAAAAAATGATCAATCATGTAGTGTGATAGGGATGTGATTAGGGTTTTGTTGTTAAAGGATCACTCTACTGCAAATAGGAATATGCAAATATGAATGAATAACAGAGAAATGGGTTTTGAACAATGATACATGTATAACCCAGTGGGAACTGCTTGTCAGCTTTGGGGGCAAGGGGGAGGATCATGAATCATGTAACCATGGAAAAACATTCTAAATAAAAATAAAATAAAATAAAAAAGAATAAGAGTCATTCCTTAATTGATGAATGGTTAAAAGATATGAAAAAACAGTTATCAGAAGGAACATGAACTATTTAAAGCTATATAAAAATGCTGCAAAATACTAATAATTAGAAAAACACATACTAAAATAACTCTGAATTTCATCTCAAAACCATCAAATTGGCAAAGTTGACAAAAACAGAAAATGATAAATGCTGCAGAGGCTTTGGTAAAATAAAAACAGTATTGACTACATTGTTGGAGAAGTAATAAATTGGTACAACCATTCTGGAAAGCCATTTGAAACTATGCTCCCCAAATCACTGGATTATGCATACTCTTTGACTCAGTGCTACCTAGTTTATTCTCCAAAAAGAAAAAAAATTTTAAGGAGAAAAAAGATTCATATGTATAAAAATATTTAAATTGTCTTTTTTAAAATAGCAAAAAAAAGTGGAAGCTGGGGGGCTAACCATCAACAGAAGAATGGGATATGAATATGTTAGAACATTACTACACTTAAAAAAAAAAGACAGCAACGTTTAAGAAAAATCTGGAATGACTACTATGAACTGATACAAAGCAAACTTATTAGAATCAGGAAAACAATGTATTTAGCAACAACATTGTAAAAACAAACAATTTTGAAAGACTAAAGAATTCAACACAATGACCAACTATAATTGCAGAGGACTCATGATAAAACATACTATCTCACTCTGGGCAAAAGTGATAAACTCAACCTCTCCTCCTTCTCTCTAGGTTTTCAAGACACTGCTTTCTCCTGCTTTTCTCCCTACCCATCTGACTTCTTCTCTGACTCTTTTGATGGATCCTCTTCTAGATCACACCCTCTAACTGCAGGCATCCTCTAGGGTTCCTTCTTGGGTCCTCTTCTCTTCTCCTTCTATACTACTTCATTCATTGATCTCATCAGCTACCATGTATTTAATCACCATCTCTATATTGATGATTCTCAACTCTAGCTTGGCCTAAGCTCTCTGTTGACCTCCAATCTCACATCTCCAGTTGCCTTTATAGACATTTCAAATGGATGTCCAATATACATCTTAAATTCAATATGAACAAAGCAGGACTCATTATCTTTCCTCCTAAACCTTTTCCACTTCCAACCTTTCCTATTATTATAGAGAAGAATACCAATCTCCTAGTCCTTCAAGTTTACAACCTAGGAATCATCCTGGATTCTTCATTATCTCTCATCCCCCTACCCATATGGAATCTGTTGTGTGGCAGGTAAAAGATTAAATGACTGAGGAAACAAAGGTTTAAGTTTCCAAGCACATCAGTTTATTAAGCAATGCACACTAATAACCTCACAAATCAAGACCAGACTTCCTCAACTCAGTGCTGGATTCCTAATAGAGGGGGTACAGACTTTTATCATGAAAGATAATTAACCAAATAAGGCCCATTAATTAAAACAAAGAAACCAGTACAAAATTACATAATCTAACTTCTAATTGGAGGAAAGACTTTCCAAAATGCAAGGGGAAGAGGGAACATGTACAATTCCCTGAAATCATAAAAAGAAGTGTCCCACTTCCCTTAAGTGTCTATTCAAAGGAACATGGAAAGAATAACTGACCAGTACAGGTCTAGTTTTCAGATAAGACATATAGGTTTTTTGAGATGTATAATTGTGAGAAAATCCAATCTTTGGATCTGACTAGATTTCCAATCAGCAAATCCTAGGTCATTATTTAAGGGTCTCTAAAGAGCAGGTAGAGGTGGTCAGCTTCCCATTCACACCCAGGACTAGGTTCAAGCAATGCAAAAAGATTTTCTTCAAATTCTCACAACTGAATAAAACTTTCTCAAAAGCCAGAAATTAAACTATTTTTGGACATAATTGTATAGAAAGAAAACTGAGCCAGATCCAAAATTGAGTCACAAGAAGAAGTGTGATTCATACAATCACCACTATCACTTGCTGTTCTAATCTCAATTGTGAAAGTCTTTTGATTTCTCCTTTATATCATCCCTAAAATCAGTCTGCTTCTTTCCTCAAAAACTGCCACCACTCTAATACCATCACCTCACCTCTGGACTATTACAATAGCCTGCTTGTGGGTCTGCCTTGCCTAATCTATCCTCCATTCTCCAATTCATGCTCCAATTAGCCCATAAAGTGATTTTCCTAAAGGTCAAGTCTAATCATGTCATTCCCCCTACTCAATTGCAGTTTCTCCCTATGACCTCTGGAATCAAACACAAAATGGCATTCAAAGTTCTTCATAATCAAGTCCCCTCTTACCTTTGCAATCTTCTTATACCTTGTTCTTCCATACATACTCTTAGATCCAGTGACACTGTCTTCTTGGCTATTCCACAAACAAAGCAATCCATTTCTTAACTATAGTTGTTTTCTCTGACTCTCCCATGCTGGAAAATTTTCTCTCCTCTGCTTTGACTAGTGACCTCCCTGGCATCCCTTAAGTCTCAACTAAAATACCATATTTTATTTAAAGTCTTCTCTAATCCCTCTAAATTTTTTCCTTTTATTAAATTATTTCCTATTTATCCTGTATAGTATTTGCTTTGAATACATTTGTTTGCCTCTTGTCTCTCCTTTTAGATTTATAGGTTCCTTGAAGACAGGAATCACTTTTGTTTTGTTTTGCTTTTTGTCCCTTTTTGTATGCCCTGGGCTTATCACAGTGCCTGGCACATAGTAGACATTTAATATTGATTGAAATTGAGATATTTATTTTTGGATATGGTTAATACAGGAAATTGTTTTCCTTGAGATTCTTGACCTTTTGCTCCTCTGGATGAATTATATTATTTTTTTCCAGCTGGTTTCCAGTTGGTTATTTGATGAAATGACATTGAATAGATGCTTGGGAGAAAAGGAAGCCTCATATGATAGAGACTTATTGCTCTTTAATGTATAAAAATGTTCATGGGGGGGGGGGGGTTATCAAGTAAAGAATAAAAAGAAAAGGAAGTAGTGAGCCTAGAAGTCTGGTTCAAATCCACAGACATTTTCTCAGAAGCTAACTATAATGGTTAGAATACTTCTTACCAGAAACATTCCTCTGTATAGTTATTGTTCTTAAAAACGTAGGCTGTTTTCCATGAAACGGTTTTGAATGTCAAATTGTGAGTCTTCCAGAAATCAACTAAGAAGTACGTCAACTTCCTAGCTGGAAACATCAATCTGGTTAAGGTTTCTTTGTGGTCACATGATAATCCAAAACTTCCTGCAGAAATCATAGGATACTCCAAAATTGTGTCAAGGCTAAAGTGTGTGGGGGGAGGCAAAGAACAAGATAGATAAACAGCATTAATGTCAATTTTATTAAATTTAAATACAATTTTAATACAAATGTTGGGGAGTATGTACATAAATGTTGAAAGATTAAATTAGGCTATTTAGGCAAGGGTTTTAACTTTTTAAAATGTCCTTCCTATATAGGTTGGTTACATTTTCAATTTTACCTTATCATGTTCTAGCTCAGCTAAATAGGAATTAGGAAGTGGGTCAAACCTCATGCTACTGAAACTAGCAAACCACCACTATTGTTCCTGTAACATAAGAAAAGTACCATTCCATTGGCAAACCTTATGATGGGCAAATCTTTGTAGCTTTTCTCTTAGTTCCTAGAATCCTCCCTTTCTAGCTCTGCCCCTACTTACTATCCTCCTTTCATCTCCACTCTGAAGTTCTTCAAACATTCCTTTCTTTCTTGAAGTAGCCAATTGAGAGGAGTCTGGGAATGTGGAGAGAAGGAGAGGCAGCTAGGGGGCTCAGAGGCTAGAGAACCAGGCCTGGAGACAGGTCTTAGTTTCAAATTTGATCCCAAGACACTTCCTGGCTGTGTGATGCTAGGCAAGTCACTTAACACCGATTGCCTAGCTCCTGCTGCTCTTTTTTCTTAGAACTGATACTCAAGGTTAAAGGAGGGTGGAAGGGATATCTGAGAGATATTTGGGACCAGATTGAATCCCACTCCTGGGGATGACAGAGATTGTGTTCTGAGAGGGGTCCAAATTGTCCCTGAACATCTATTTCTGGGGAGTTCTATTCTGAGGAGTTTGGGGAAGGGCTTTCCTAGAAAATCAAATAAAGTCAAAGTCAGAGGCTTTTTCAAAACTGGGTTTTAGTTCTGAAGGAAAGAGAAGTTCAGCTGTTGAAAGGCAAGTTCTGGGATAAAGGACTATGACAGATGCAATAAATGTCCTAAGGGAAAGGAAGAAAAAAAGGGAGGGAGAGGGGAGGAAGGCAGAAAGAAAGAAGGAAGGAAGGAAGGAAGGAAGGAAGGAAGGAAGGAAGGAAGGAAGGAAGGAAGGAAGGAAGGAAGGAAGGAAGGAAGGAAGGAAGGAAGGAAGGAAGGAAGGAAGGAAGGAAGGAAGGAAGGAAGGAAGGAGGGAGGGAGGGAAGGAAGGAAGGAAGGAAGGAAGGAAGGAAGGAAGGAAGGAAGGAAGGAAGGAAGGAAGGAAGGAGGGAGGGAGGGAGGGAAGGAAGGAAGGAAGGAAGGAAGGAAGGAAGGAAGGAAGGAAGGAAGGAAGGAAGGAAGGAAGGAAGGAAGGAAGGAAGGAAGGAAGGAAGGAAGGAAGGAAGGAAGGAAGGAAGGAAGGAAGGAGGGAAGGAAGGAGGGAAGGAGGGAGGGAAGGAGGGAAGGAAGGAAGGAAGGAAGGAAGGAAGGAAGGAAGGAAGGAAGGAAGGAAGGAAGGAAGGAAGGAAGGAAGGAAGGAAGGAAGGAAGGAAGGAAGGAAGGAAGGAAGGAAGGAAGGAAGGAAGGAAGGAAGGAAGGAAGAGACAGGGACAGAGGAAGGGAGGAACAAAACTACTTACTACATCTGATAGGTGGAATAAGTGCAGGAAGGTCCCATGAGAGCACATCCTGCAGAGTTGTTATCCTGTAAAAATATAAATAAATCTTTAGGTGCTTACTTCAGCAGCACATATACTCAAATTAGAACAATCCAAAACTAAAAATAGCATATTCATGAAGAGTTCCATATTTTTTTAGCTTTATAAAATATTTTTTAAAGTACATCAATGGGAAGAAAGGGTCATGGGACAGATTGGCATCAAGTAGCCATAAGGACAAACTGCAGAAACAAGAGCTATAGAAGGGATCTTAACCTGGGAAACCACCTCAAGACATTAGGAAGTCAAAAAGAGAAGAAACCATGGTTGTGGTGAGAATAAAGACTATAATTGCAGATTTGTGTTGATGTATCAGACTGAAACTGCACAGTATGATGGGAAAGTTATTAGCAAATCAGTGTTCTATAAATGCAATATCTGGGAGACAAAAATGTGAGGAAAGAGAGAAGACAAGATAAAATCAACAAATAGCTTCAAAGCAGTGTTGAATTGTACAAAATACAATGAAGGGCCAACATAATGTTACTAAGTTTGACCCTGATTATAGGAATAATTAGGACACTGGATTTTAGAAAGACCAAGTAGTGTGATTCCTTTCACCAAAAATCCACATAAAAGAACCAAGTAACAGTATTTATACTGATTCCAACCTTTTCCATTCTGAGCTCTCCAAATAAAAATACTGTCATTTTTTAGGTTAGGTTTCAAATCTACCATTTAAGGGGTGGCCAGGTTGCTCAGTAGATTGAGAGCCAAACTTAGAGAGAGAAGATCCAAGGTTCAAATCTAGCCTCAGACACATTCTTTTTTTTTTTTTTAATTAAAACCCTTACCTTCCATCTTGGAGTCAATACTGTGTATTTGTTTCAAGGCAGAAGAGTGGTAAGGGCTAAGCAATGGGGGTCAAGTGACTTACCCAAGGTCACACAGCTGGGAAGTGTCTGAGGCCAAATTTGAACCTAGGACCTCCCCTCTCTAGGCCTAACTCTCAATCCACTGAGCCACCCAGCTGCCCCCTCTCTCAGACACATTCTAGCTGTGTGCCTCAGACATATCCTAGCTGTGTGACTCTGGGCAAGTCCCTAAACCTCCATTGCCTGGTCCTTACTGCTCTTCTGCCTTAGAACCAGTACGCAGATTCTAAAATGGAAGGTAAAGGAGGGGGGAGGGGAATCTACCATTTAAAAGCTTTTTGCTTCTTCTTAAGTAATTGACCTGAAAGTCAATACAAGGGGCAGGTAGGTAGTTCAGTGGATAGACTGAATATGGGAGATCCTGGGTTCAACTCTGATCTCAGATACTTCCAAACTGTGTGACTGGGCAAATCACTTAACCCCATTTGCCTAGTCCTTCCTACCCTTTTGCCTTGGAACCAATACACTGATCCCAAGATAAAAGGTAAGGGTTTGAAAAAAAAAAGTCAATACATATTTTGACCTAGACTTAAGGAAAAATTCTGGGTACTATTTGGTACTCTCTCTTTAATTATTAATGATTGTCACTAACCTTAATTTTTTTCTGCCATATTGAATAAAATACTTTTCTCTTTTAAAAATCATCTCTTCTCCAATCATCCTGATTCCATAGCATTTGTTTTCATTTTAACATTCTTCCTGCTAAAAGTATTGAGGTCACTGGGTATATTGTGTTCCTTTCCTATTTACTTTACTCTGCATTAGTTCATTTAAGTTACTCCATGTTTCTCTGTATTCATCACATTCACTGTTTCTTACAAAGCACTAATTTCACATTATATTCATATACTATAATATATTTAGCCTTACCCTAATCAATGGACACTAACTTTATAATATAACTTTAAAAGTGCTGTTATAAGAATTCCAGTGTATGTGGAGTCTTTCTGTATTTTACCTTTTTGAGAAAAACACTAATCAGTGAGCTCTCTGGGTGAAAGCATATGGACATTTTAGTCACATTCACTCCAAATCATTTTCCAAAATTCACAATTCCAATATCAATGCAGTAGTGTGTCTGTCTTCCTACATCCCCTGTGATATTGACTTTCTTCCTCTTTTATCATTTTTGCCAATATGCTTCTGGGTATGAGTTGAAATTTCAAAGCTGTTTCACTTTTATTGGAACGTTTCTTTACAACTCACTTTAAGTCCAAACCATTCATGGCCTTAGTTGCCTCTCTAGAGATTGTCCGAGATCTCTGAGACTTTGGAACACCTTGAATTAAACAATGACTAGGTTGCTCCTAGGACTGAGAGTTGGAAGAGCCTTTGGAGATCATACAGTTCAAACTCCTCATTTACATATGAGGAAACAGAGACCCAGAGAAGTTGTCACTTTTTCCTTGTCACCAAGGAAAGTGGCAGAGCTAAAATGTTAACCTAGCTCCTCTGATTCCAATTCTAGCACTATTACAACTACACCATGCTACCAAATCTTGGTTCTATAATAACCATACATGGTCTATTGACCTTGTGTGATGTTAGGACCAACCAAAGAGATTTTTCATTTTGTTTGGCATTTTTACTATCTTTTCTTACTTCTTTCTCCCACAAGCTCAGAAGCAGAAGAATAGATATTCTAACCTATTAGTAAATCTCTACCCTAACTGGGTAAAACCTTCTGCATTCTCTTCTAAAAAGAAGGAACTTAACTTCCAATATTCCTTCTCCCAGTTCTATTCCTTTGCATATACTGTCTCTCATACCTGGAATGAATTCCCTCTTCACCTGCACCTTAGGATTCCTCGCCTCCTTCACAGCTTATCTTAAGTGCTATCTCCTACATAGAGCTTTTCCTGATTTTCATTTGTTAGAACTTCTGCACTCACCTTGTATTGACTTTATATATATTTTGTATTTATTGCTATGTGCACAAGTTATTTTCCCCAATAGAATGTAAGATGATTCTATAACTTGAGGGAAAAAAACATATCACTTTTGTCCTTGTAGCCACAGTAGCTGGTACATAGTAGGTGCTTTATAAATATTTCTTCATTGAGGAATTTATTTATCCTACCACCCCTATATGTGACTGGAACACAACAGCAATCCAATTATTAACTATGGAATCCACGATCTCTGCCAATGGGCATTACAATCTTTTTTTTTTTTGCCTCAGTAGATAGTGCCCATGAGTTGCTATATCCAAAAGGATACATTATCTAGTAGCCAACCTTCTGGGGATGAGCTGTTTCTTGTAGCTGGGCTGTTCCTTTGATGACAGTAAATGAAGTTTTGGAAGTGTGGTTGGATTTGCCAGAGCTAACATTGAGTTAGCCTAGCCTTTGAGAACCCTCTCACTTCCATATTAAGATGAAGCTTTGAAATGGGATTTCAGTGAAGAACATTGTGTTTATTTAATGCAATGGTTCATGTAGCAACAAAAACTTTTATAGTTAGCCCAGATTCAAGGTTGGAGGTTCAAAAATCCCAGTTTACATTATACCAGAAACTCTCCTCAAGGGTTGGTAACTTATCCAGAACAAATGATCTTAAGTCAATGTTTAAAGAGAAAACAACATTTGTATAAACAGAGATTATAAAATTATTTTATTCCACATCTAAAACAAAGTAGACATATTGAACAGCTGGCATTCTCCCCTAGATCTTGGACTAAACATAGCTAGACATAGCAAAAGGCCTCTCTATTCATATCTGAAATAGAAAGAGACAGGTTAAATCTATTGTAGACCTTTGTCCTATCCTATAATCAGTAAGATACATTAATAAAGATGTAAATTAGGAAAGTATGCCCCAAACATACCTACCCAATGCTATGAAAATTTACCTTCTGCTGAAAGATAACAAGTCATTTCTATCAAAATGTAGTGAGGTTTCCATACTTACTCTGATAGTCTTAAGAACACTCAAGCCCTCACAGGTGCTACTAGTGCAGTCATTTATAGTGTAGATTGGAGTTGTAGAGTGGTGGTACTCAATTTCCACATGTATGCCTGTCATCCAGAAATGAAGAGGAAAAAAAACCCAGAAAACTAATGTTATATCTTATTTGCATTTATTTTAAGAGACAGCAAGGATTTTTGCTGGCCAAAATATAGTACTAAAGCTAGGGAGTTTTGTTGTTAGGAAGACCAGTGAGAAGGGTAGAGAATAATTATTTTTACCTCCTTCCCTAAGCTTTTATTATGCCTCAAATTCATTTAAAATCAAGTAAATCAGATAGCAGTATGGGTCAAATGACCGAGATTCAGACCCAGGGAGGAAAGAAAGAAAGAAAGAGAGAAAGAAAGAGAGAAAGAAAGAAAGAAAGAAAGAAAGAAAGAAAGAAAGAAAGAAAGAAAGAAAGAAAGAAAGAAAGAAAGAAAGAAAGAAAGAAAGAAAGAAAGAAAGAAAGAAAGAAAGAAAGAAAGAAAGAAAGAAAGAAAGAAAGAAAGAAAGAAAGAAAGAAAGAAAGAAAGAAAGAAAGAAAGAAAGAAAGAAAGAAAGAAAGGAAGAAAGAAAGAAAGAACTTAGAATGTAGATATATCTCCTGAATTTTGTTAGCTGTGATATATAGCTCCTGCTTGTGACAAAATATCTAGATCCATGTTGATGAACCTATGGCACATGTGTTGGAGGGGTTTGTTCCCCTCCCCTTTTCCATGCATGCCTGAGGACATTTCTCTCATCACCTGACCCTCTGCCTAGCAGTCCAGTGGGAGTGCTTCCTCCTTCCCCTTTGGGATAAGGTATGGGGCTCACATGTGGTGTAAGGGTTGCAGTTTGGGTACTCAGTCTCTAAAAGGTTCGACACCACTGATCTAGATGTTACCTTTATCAAAAAGAGGCTTTCTAATCACTGCATCCTGGTAGATTGGAGCTGAGACAACTGGCAAGGGGTTGATATGAAGCCAAGAATATGATAATGAGTAGCAAGTAACCTGTGAGACTAATACAATAATATCTGTAGTGAAGAACAGAGGAGAAAGAGACAGAGAGAGAAAAAAAAAGGACAAAGGAGAGAGAATGAGACAGAGACCAGCAAAGACACAATGCCCACCAATGAAGCACAGAAATGTGACATAATGCTTAGAAGTAATTTCAACAGGGATAAGCACTTAGAAAGGAGCAAACTGAGAGAGTAGAGTGATGACATTACCAAAAGATATCTGTTGCTCTGCAGTGTTAGAAGAGAGCTGCCCCTCCACATGAGTGTCCTGGCCACATGTGATCCCTACCTGTGTACTATTCTAGACATGTACCTTGGTGATACATATGTATCCAATCTTTCCTCTAATAGCGTATCTATTTGTGGAAGTGCATGCCTCAGATTTATGCAAGAAAATTTGCCGTTTTCTTAGCTATCTTATCAAAGGCATTTGCTTTGTGCTAATATGTCCTTTGATTGGGCTAAAGTGAAAACACTGATGGGGGTTGGGTGTGGATGATGAGCTTTGGTTTTAAGTAGATACCAAACAATGATGTAACTTGAACCTGGGATAATTTTTCTAGGAGACCCACATGCAACTGAGGATATCCTCGATGCTACACTGACAATTGTCCTAAGATTTACCACTTGTTCAATAATTCTGAGGGAAAATGGGTTTTGACTATAAAGATTAGGGATCTGGGTTCAGGACAATCCTTGTCCTCTTGGGTTCAAAAATCAACATCACAAGGATACTTTGGGATAACTGAGGCTAGAGAACAGTTACTATAGAAAAGAACCCGTAGATCTTATTGGATTGAAAATTTAGTATGAGTCAACAGTTTAATATGGTGGCCCAAAAAAATTTAAACAGTTTTGTCTGTAGCTCTTTTATCTATGTAATATATGTCATATTTGTAGTTATGTATATAGTCTATCTCTCTCTAAAAAAGGCATAGCATCTGGAACAAGAGAGGGGATAGCCCTTCTGTACTCCACCCTGGTTAGATTTTATCAGAACTAAGTTTCTTAATGTGTAAATTGAGGGGAGTTAGCTCAGTGATCTCTAAAGTCTCTTATAATTCTTACCTTCTATGAGTTTCTCTTTACTGACTTCCTTGTATGTGTGCCTAGCACATCATAGGCACTTAATAAATGTTAATTAAGTTGCATTTCTTGGGTCCATCTGAGGTTGCAATTAATAATGACATAATAATATTATAGTAAAAAGAATCCTAAACTTGGAATTAGAAAATTATTTTATAAGCTGTGTCAGTCTGTGGCTATGACAAAAGATCAGGAAATTATCCTTATCAGAGAGAGGTTTTCTTGTCACTGCACCTTAGCAGATGGCTGGCAGGAGATAAACATGAAACCAAGAATACGATGGTAGAGAACAACCCATGATTGTTCAATTCAATGATTACATGTAATGTAGTGGAGAAGAGGAGACAAAAGTTGGGAGAGTGGGGAGAGAGAGACATAGAGAGACTAAGAAGACAGAAAGAGAGAAACACAGAGATAGTTAACATTTACTAGCTGTATGGCCTTGGATAAGTTACTTCATCTCTCAAAGTCATAGCTTTCACATCATAAATATTCCTTAAGAAAAATGATATGTTTTTGTAAGAACAGATCTCCATTTTGGCAAGTCCATTGCCTTTGTGCCTTTGTACAGCTTGTCTTCTCCACATGGAGTGCTCCCCTTCCTCACCTTGGTGTATATGTTTTAGATTCACAGTGGCATTGCATCTCAAGCAAAGGGTAGGTTCTAAAGTCTGCATATAAACTGAAAATCTGAGAAAGTTAAAATTATCTGCTTTGTAGTAGGTCTCTAAGGTGAATAGACTTGTTCATTTTTTAACAGTTTGGGTAAGAGATATCAGGAAGCCAGTATGTTACTTTGTTGGGGTTTTTGGGGGGGAGAGGGTTAAGATAGAAAGATTTTTTTCTTTATTAATGACCCCAACCATATTTTTAGATACAGGAATTTTAAACTCAAATACTTAGAAGAGAAAAAACAAGTTAATATTGTATTTCCTACAACTCATTACCAGTAACTTATTGCAAAGAGAAACAGCTTGGAAAGAGGATGAGAGGAGGGTGGTGGTGAGGGAGGGATAAAGAAAAGGAATTCAGTTGATCAAAGTGGAATTCCTTTTTTAAAAATTCTTGGGAACTCTGAAGTCCTTGCAAGCACAGCTCGATTCTGCAGATTGTTTTCCAAACGTGTACAAAATAGAACCAAAATGGAAGAATTTCTTTAGAATCTGGAGAGGTGCAACATTAAAAGCTATGATTATCCGGTAGCAAGTGTTCAGCATGCTGTCATCAGCCTGTAACTCGTGTTCCCATGAGTTTAACGGGCTGCGAATGTCTTCCCCGTGATTGTTTTCATTTCCTTTTTTTTTCTGCATCTGGGCGCACTCGATTCAGCACCTTGAGGAAGTAGGACGTTTTTGCCCTCGTTGCTGTGTGAATATAGGCCTCAGAATATTTGATGTGATAGTGCAAGTAATCCCGGAATGTGTGAATCAAGTTAATGGTTTTGTCTCTGGCATTAGCATTGGTATACCGAGGGAACAGCACAAAAGTGATATAGCCAGTATTATCGCCCACAGCGGCATCTGTCTTTCAGCTCTAAGGGAGGTTCCCGGTGGCTGAAGAGGACTTGCGGAGCTGTATGGCTGGCCCTGCGTCCTCCTTTGAATTCCAGCATGAACACCTTTCCAATCACCACATCGTCATCGTCCTTAACTACTGGGCTAAAGACAACGGTGCCCCGATCTTTCTTAGACTCAACATGCATTGTCTCATCGTCTCTGCAATGACTTACTGGCCTGTTCTCTCCCTCTTTCCACTCTTCCTGGAATTTGAAGTATTTCTCAAAGACGGAGGCAAAACAGGTTCTTTTCAACATTCCAGCCTGATGCCCGATGGAGTCCTGTGAGGCAGGCAGGCTCTCAAGGTCAAATAGCAAAGAGACATTGTATCCTGATTCTGGATTTTCCAAGAAGCTTCCATACCCTCTTCAACAATTTTTCAGTCCCATGCGCTTGCAGTTCCTTGTAAAATTTCAAATATACTGGCCCTCACTTTTGTTTTGTCTCCACTGGGATTTGCAATATGATAAAAGACTCCGACAAAGTCTGCAAATGTTACTTCTCCTGCCTCTGGGGGGTTTTTTTCCGGCGGTCGCGTTTTCGAACTTGAGCGCGAGCGTCTTCTTGGTGATGAGGTTGTTCACCGCCGCTGCTGCCTCGGGCCGGGGTGGGGAGGTAAAGGGGAGAAGGAGCCTGGTGAAGGAGGAAAGGGCAGGGCGCACACCCACACACTGGAGCAGCGGTTCAAGCCTTGTCCCCTGCTCTCCCACCTAAGCGCCCTGGCGGCTGGGACCTGGCCTGCATCCATCCCATCCGCCAGTCGAAGACCTGCAGCCGCTACCTCTGCCTCACCGAGGGCCCCTGGTCCCCGCCCGGCCCCCGGCTCTAGCAGTGTGTTACTTTGAAATAAAGACTGCCTGTAAGGCCTGGGTTGGTGGGGCTAAAATTCTGAAGTGGGGTTGGGGGCGCCCTCCTTTGTTGTCTCTCAATGAGAATTTCCTCTATCACCCCCACACATATCTTCCCACCATTATATCCTGAAAGGGGAGGGGGCAACAAAGGTTCTGAGTGTGGGCAGGCTATGCTATGAGCAAAAGGAGAGCTGAAGGCATATTCATATTTCTCCTCTTCTCCATCTCATGTTCACTGAATGGAATGGTGGGTACTATTTATATATTTTTCTCCATTTTATTCATTTCTTTTGCCAAACACTCTGTGCTTGAATTGTCTTAAGTTAATTAGTGAATATGATGCAACTCCACCTTAATTTTCCAAGTATATAGTGTTGCCCCAAATGAATGCAAACCTTTTGAGAACAGGAACTATTCTGTCTTTGCCCTTGAAGCTCCAGCTCCTCATACAGGGCTTGGGACATCATGAGTATTTAACAAATGTGAATTAAATTCTATTTCTTGGCACATCTGAGCTGATATCCCATAAGTACCCAATAATCAATCATTTAGAATGTACAAACATCTTAAAACTATAGGAAGAAAGCAAATGGATTCAATACTAAAAAAATGACAATATCAGCAAATTCTTAATATCAGATGCTCAGCTCCTAAGCATAAAAATTACAATATATTTTACGAGCAAATTTCTAATGAAGTCCCAAAGGAAACCAACATTTAGTAACTTTGTACCTGTGATTGGTCTACTGAATTCAACATATAACCATGTGTACTTTAACTTTAAAGTCAAGTCACTGAATTTTTCTCTATGCAAATGCAGAAAAGACTTATAAATATTTTTTTCCTTTTTTTTTACCCTTTTTTCCTTTAAGAAAAATCTTTGTTATATGGAATGGTTCTCCTGGAATGGGTAGAAAAGGGTTACAAGAGAAAATGTAGATGATATGAAAACAAAAGATAGGGGCAGAGATGAGAGGTACTAGGTTCAAATGTGACCACAGACATTTCCTAGCTATGTGACCCTGGGCAAGTCACCTAAGTCCATTTGCCTAGCTCTTACCACTCTTCTGCCTTGGAAAATATTGGTTATACATATGGGTATACATATGTATACATATGTATACATATGGGTATACATATGTTCCAAAATGGAAGGTAAGGGTTTAAAAGAAGAAAGAAAAAATATATCAAAAGAGAAATTTTTGAAGGAAAATACCTATAAAGTCAGGCTATTTTCTGGAGCACTTCATATGACTTATAGATAGGTCTTTTATATAGAGACTCTATGTGGTCATTTATGTAAATTAATTTTTCTCCTACTAGTCTCCTGACTTGATACAAAAGGGTCATCAAAGACTTGGAAAAATTAGAGTAAGAAAAGGAATAGAAGGTCAGACCTGAATCTTGGAAGTTATTTACAGCTCAGAACAAAGAGATAATATGGAAAAAATAGAACAGATCCTTTCACCATATATTTACCTTCATCACGCAGATTTTCTTTCACCATTTCCAGGCCCCAATTCATAGCTATTTTCAGATTGCCTAGTGGTTCTGGGAAGGCTGAGTTATTCATCATTAATACACTAATCCCATAATGGCTGCCCCGACAGGCTTGGTTATTAGGTAAAATCCATCCCCATCCCTGGAAACAAAGGAGAGGCCAGAGAGCCAAACCCAGAACTAATCTCTTCATGACCCCCTCACCTCAAGCCCATTTCTTCTGCACTCACTAGTCTTGGACTTGGGATTATAAAGGAAAATGAAAATCTAAAAGGATGATCCTCCAGCTGGCTCTATCAGGCTGCTTTACTCCACCCACTTTCTAAGCACTGCCCAACACAAATTCCCAGGACTCAAAAAACACATAAACTAGCAAACCATGAACAGGAACCTCAGAATAGAAGATAAACCAAAGTCCACTTCATGTGTTTGCTCATAAAAGGTCAGAACCATAAAACAGAAAGATTACTTGGGCCTCATCCAATAAACTCATGCAATATCAGTGGTAAGGGAAAAGGGGTGAGGGGGGGGGGGGGGTATGTGATGAGAGATGCAAAAAAAAAAAAAGGCTTCACTTTGGAAAGGAAATAAAGTTTAAAGGACTTGATGAATATATTAGCTTCTTCGGGTTTGGACCCCAATCTGTTGGTCATGGATCCAAACCCATACTTTAATTTGTTGGTGTTGCCTTCTAGAGCATTTTCTTGCCAAACGATAAAATGTTTTGATCTCTACCTCTTAACTGATATAAGAGCAAAAGGAAGAAATATGATTCAGTCAATGTGAAGTAAAGAATTATACAATGGAAGAATGAGGAGAAACTTTAGAATCCATATGTGAGAGGTATCTCTGACAGAACAATTATCAACCTTTTCATCCCTTGAAGCATGCTGTTCTACTTTTAGATAGATCCAGTTCTTCAAAAAAATTTCTTTGATGTTAAACTAAAATATACCTTCCTCAAGCATCCACCTTCTGATTCTGCCTTCCAACATCAAGCAAAATAAATCTAATACTCTTTCAGAATAATCCTTTGAATATCTATAACCTCATAATATATATTAACCAAGAATGTTTGGCCTGGAGTCAGGAAGACCTGCATTCAAATACAGCCTCAGATACTAACTATCTGTATGACTGGGCAAGTCGCTTAACTTCTGTCTGCCTCAGTTCTCTTACCTATAAAATAGGGAAAATAATAGTACCTAGCTCCCAAGTTGTTATGACAATCAAGTGCATAGTACAGTGCTTAGCATGAAACTTGGCACATAGTCAACATTTATTAAATATTTAGTTCCTTCTTCTCCCAAAGCTATAATCTCTAATTCATTTTATCTGTTATCATGCTTAATGAATATACTAGTGTATAGAAATAATAACTCATATGGTACTTTAAAGTTTGTGCAATATTTTCCTCACCATAATCACAATCCAGTGACACTGACCTTGCTATTCCATGATCTCTCAGCACTGGCCATTTTTGCTGGCTGTTCCCCATTCTTGGAATACTCTCCCTTCTTCTACTTTAATTATTGACCTCCCTAGATTCCTCTAAAATCCACTTCCTTATGGAAAGCTTTTCCTACCCCCTTTGATTCCAGTGCCTTCCTTCTGTTAATTATTGCCTATTTATTCTGTATATAATTTGCTTTGCCTATATTTGTTTGCATGTTGTCTTCCTCATTAAATTCTTGAGGGCAAGGATTGTTTTTTGCCTCTTTTTGTGTCTTCAGTGCCTAGCACAGTGCCTGGCATATATTAAATGCTTAATAAATATTGATTGATTGGTTGATGAGCAGTGGACAATGACAGAATTTTCTCTCCTTTATAACTAAAGAAATTGAGGCACAGAGAATGTAAATGATTTGCTATTAGCTGGCAGAACCAATATTTGAACCCAGGTCCTCTGATTTACTCTCTTTTGAGCTTTCTTTATAATATAGCAGGCCATCTGAACCCATAAATACAGTTTGTGGTTTTCTTTGTGTATTACTGAGTATTCAGTTCAGGAATATGCTGCTAAATGCTTAACAAACTGCTATTTTAAAAATGCCCATGGCCCTCCTTAACTTTAAGTCTGTATTGATAACATTTTCTCTATCACTTTCTTATGATTAGACAATCAATAAAACAAATAAATCAAGCCTTATCTGTAGCATTTGCCATTTCAAAGGCATAAATGCTCACACTGAAGATTTAACTATCAACTCTAGCAAGCTGATTTGAGCTAGCTCCAGCATACCCAAACTCTTTATCTTTTTCCTTTCTCTGGGCGGCTCCTCTCCTCTCAGTCTCTGGGCCTCTCCTTTCTTTTTTTTTTTTAAGTCCCTTTTAAAGTTCATCCTGGACTCCCCGTGCATTTCTTTCATTTTGTGGGGGATGGCATGGAGGAGTCCTACATTCCTCCCCCATTCCTCCCCTTTTCCTGCCACCCCTTTGCCTCTCCTCTTTTTGGTCTTCATGAATATATTTATAGGGACAGAATTAAGAAGAAAAAATCAATTAATTTTCCCCCTCCTTTAACCTCCTCCCATCTTGTCTCTCCTATTCCATAAATTCAAACTTGTGCCTACCCTTCCTCTCTCCACCTGGCCTCCCCAACATTTGTATGTTGTTTGTTTGAGGTTCATTTGGTGATAACAGACACAGTATTTAATTGTACATACAGATGTTTGCTGGGTATGTTCACTGCAAATTTTATTTAATCTGGATTTTTCTGTTTGGGAGGATTGGGGGGGGGTATTTTATTTTATTTTATTTTTACAATGGATGACAAGGAAACAAAGGCCGCTGTACAGAGTGGGAGGAGAGCATCGGTGATACCCGGGATGAGTAACATAATGTCAGATTTTATACAAGGTGGCAAAAGTTATGGGCACAATGATACAAAATATAAAGTATATTTCCATCTATATAAAGACAGAGCTGAGGGGAATAGGAAAGGACAGGGTTATATCTTTTCTAGGGAAGGTCTAGTGGAAGGGGGAAGGGATTTCTTACTTTTGCTTTCAATGACATTTGAGATAAAAGGATGCAAAACAGAAAAACACAACAAACATCTGTGCACTTATACACTAAAACACACACACCCATTTTTGCCAGTTGCCTTCTAGAGTTCAAAATTATGTCTGGGTACTTTTGTCACTCTTTCCCCAACTCTACCTTTTTTATTCTTGTTTAGAACCCCTTTAATAAGATCAGTCAGACTTCAGGCAAATATAATCTTCAGTCCTCACCCCAGCTGTCCTTTCTACATTACAATTTGATAGAAATAGAACTGGATTCTGAATCAGACATTCTGTGATCTATGACTTAGTAATAGTGACATGACTGAAGAAGTAATAGGTCACAGAATCTTAGTGCTAGAAGGGTCATTGGGTTCAACTCACTTCTTGATGGATCCCCTCTTCAACATCATCGATAGGTGCCCAGCCTTTCTTTGCTCCAACGTTTCCAGAGATGAGGAATTCACCATCTCATGAGGCAGTTCATTCCATTTGGAGACTACTTTACTTGTTAGGAAGTTCTTCCTCTATTGAACTGAAATCTGCCTCTAACTTAAGAACAATAAAAAGAGCTAGTTCTGTAAGGTTTGCAAAGTGCTTTTAAATATCTCATTTTATCCCCCTGACAACCTTGGGAAATAGGTGTTATTATTATCCTCATTTTTATAGATAAAAAAAACTGAGACAAAGAGAGGTTCAATGACTTGCCCAGGGTCACATAGCTAGAAGGGGTCTGAAGTGTGATTTGAGTTCAGGTCTTCCCCACTCCATGTCCTGCATTCTATCTACTACACCACCAAACTGCCAACTATGTTGGATTTAATTGCTTTTCCTCATGACAGACATTCAAATATTTGAGAATAACCATCTTTTCCTCCATTAGCATTCTTCTTTCTAGGCATGTGAAGACACACACACACACACACACACACACACACACACACAGCAGAAAGGGCATATGGAAACAATTTGTTCCAATGGCCAAGAAGGCAGTGGAAGCAGGCACCCTAGAGCACTTAGAACTTGGTTAGATGTTGAAGAAGCAAAGGTCATACATACACTCCATCCCAAGCTATCACCAAGTCATCTTGGCTTTCACCTTGCCACTGGACTTTGATGACTTTGGAGAGTGACACTAAGGACTTTGCACAACTTTGCCTCATCTAAATTAATTTATGCTCAAGTCAAAAGGCATCCATCACCTGATTTCATTTTGATCTTCTTAGAGTATGAAGGATGACAACCAACCAACATTTCTGGCCTTTTTTCCACTTTATTTTTCTTGCCCTTTTTTGCAATCTAGTTAATGGAAACATATTTTGTGTGACTTGCCATGTGGTATCATATTGTTTGCCTTCTCAATGGGTTGGGGAGGTGCTGAAAGGAAAGAGAATCTGCAACTCAAAAATTTAAAAATGAATGTTTTAAAAAAAAGCATTCTCAGGGGCAGCTGGGTGGCTCAGTGGATTGAGAGTCAGGCCTAGAGATGGAAGGTCCTAGGTTCAAATCTGGCCTCAGACACTTCCCAGCTGTGTGACCCTGGGCAAGTCACTTGACCCCCATTGCCTAGCCCTTACCACTCTTCTGCCTTGGAGCCAATATACAGTATTGACTCCAAGATGGAAGGTAAGGGTTTTTTAAAAATAATAAAAAAAAAGCATTCTCCTTTCTGTAATCAGCAGCCCTGATTATTTTAAATCAATTATTTTGTGACATTATGTTGAATCTCTCCACTATCCTGTTTGCCATACTCTGTGTATGCACCAGTTCGTCCATGTCCCACTTACAATCAAAGCCAAATGGAAGAAGTTTGTAGAGGCAGGAGTGAGGCAATAAGACAAGGAAGAGAGAATGGATGCAGTAAAAATAAAGACACTGTCTGCAGTCATCTGAGTGTACAAGAGAGAAGAGCAGGTGCTTAGCCCAGCATCTAGCATGCTGCCTGTCTCAGTAGGTGTCTAATACATGCATGTTGATTGGCTGATAGGGCATATAAACAAATTGGGGGGTAAATACACATATAACCAATTTTTGACAATTGTTTTCTGATAGTTTACGATTCAGATTCTCTCACCAACCCTGCCCGAAGGTGATAAATAGTCTGATACGGTTTCATAGAAACAAATTGTAATGGCAGTGAATGAGAAACTTCAGATCATGGAAATGTTCTTTATAGAACTGTTTTAAGAACAGGTGCAGAAGTCCACATAACACACCGAACACCAGAGTAGACCTCAAAATAGTTTGAATGCAACGGGACCGTTGCCAATGGGTACCTAGTCTTAGAGCATATGCTGCCTCTTGCCACTTCAAGCAGAGGCTGGGTGAGCCTGTGTCCAGAAATGCATAATGGAGAGTCTTACCTCCATCTCCCATTCTTGGATTTCTATCAGCTTACTGTGACATGACTTTTAAAAAAATAGTCATTTAATTGGCTGCTGGGCTAGCACTGAGTATATATAAAAGGTTCAAACACACGAACTCTTTCTTCTTTTCTGGTGCCAAATAAGAAAGCCTTGCTGTAAGCCTCTGAGTTTGAGGAGAGGTAGCAACAGCAAAGGCAGCAGCAGGCAGCCACTGACTGCCTTCTCTCCCCATCCAGCCACCCTGTAGAGGTCAATGGATATCACTCTTTCTAGATCTATTGTACTGATTCTTTCCTGATCTTTCACTAATCTTACCTTCTCACCCAACCACCATGTGGCTCTGAATGCATGTTATCACTGTTTTTGTGTCCGAATGAGTGTTGGAATTGGAACAGACCAGATTACAACTTTGTAACTTTCAAAGGGCAGAAGAGCCATCAGAGATCCAGCAACCAGAGTCTGTAACAGAGTTTGCCAATGGTCATAGGAGCCAAATCTGGTCAGGAGAGGCAGAGGATGAGAGCTGGTAGAGAGGGACAACCAAGTGAAGGTTTAGGGGAGATAGGAGAGACATAGACTCTTTACTAGGCAGTATAGGTATAGAGACTGAAGATTAGTGAGAAAGTGCTGGAGAAGACAGGATGGAATGGCATCCTTTGTGCACATAGAGAGTTTGTCTTAGCAAGAAGGGCCACTTCTTCATGTGCCACAAAGGTGTAGAAGGAATTAGTGGAGGAAAGCCATTTGAGTGATGCCATTTGAAATTATGGGATACACAGATTTGTGGTGAAATTATTTCAGATCAGAATTCTTGATTTGCTCCAGCTTTGTTCAGAAACGAAGGTACTCTATCCAGGGACAAAGAGGGTGTGTAGACAGCAAAGTGTACCCCTTTTTTGAGGAGGATATTTTTGTCTTTCAGCTCTTGCTGTAGCTCCTTAGTAAATATCCCTTTATGAAAGCTATTTGAGGAGCAGTTGGGTGGTGCAGTGGATAGAGTTCAGGGCCTAGAGTCAAGAAGACTTCAAATTTGTCCTGACTCTTACTAGCTGTGTGACACTGAACAAGTCACTTAGAATTATTTGCCTCAGTTTCCTCATCTTTAAAATGAGCCAGAGAAGGAAATAGCAAGCCCCTCCAATATCTTTGTCAAGAAAACTCCAAATAGAGTCACAAAGAGTCAGATATGACTGAACAACCATAAAGCCAATTGATGTTGAGTGGTTAATTAAGAACACTGGGAAGATATTAATTGAGCAGACTGATATTGATGAGAATACACTGAATGGGGACTTGAGATCAATAGCACTGGAAATACCCCCCACCTCCAGCATTACATCTAGAAACCTTTGGCTAGGAAGAGTCACCCTCTGAGAGTGTGATGTACCATTTCAAGTTGGGGTTGAGAGAGTAAGCCCAGAGCCTGGCAATAATAACAAAAACAACATCATGAAAACTGGAAGATAAAAAGAATACTATATCTCAACCTTTGAAATAACAGGGTTTTTTTTTTCAATTGAATATAATAGGGTCTGAGAATTGACTGGCTTTCTAGGATTTATAGTGTAAAGGGACAAACATTCCCTTTAATCTTTGAAAGTGATTTAGGGGCAGTAAGGGAGCACAGTGTATTGAATGCCAAGCCTAGAGATAGTAACAAATTTGACCTCAGATACTTCCTAGCTGTGTGACTGTGATCAAGTCACTTAACCCTAATTGTCTAGCTCTTACCATTCTTCTTCCTTGAAACCAATGCTTAGTATTGATTCTAAGAAGGAAGATACGGGTTTTTAAAAAGAAAAGAAAATGATTTAGACTCTATTAAACCAACTGATGGCAGACTTGAGTCATTCCTGGAAGATTTTTAAAAAGCTTACCCAGAAAGCAGGAGAGAGAGAAGTGTGAACTATATGAGCTGGGCAGCAGAGGGCATCCTCAGACCCAGCCAGGACTAAACCACAGAGAAATGGGCATAGAGGCAATGGACAAAAAGAGAAAAGAATGCTGAGCTCTTTTTTAAAAAGGAATGATCCAGAGGGGATGCCCATCAATTCATCAATTGGGGAATGGCTGAGCAAATTATGGTATATGTTGGTGATGGAATACTATTGTGCTAAAAGGAATAATAAAGTGGAGGAATTCCATGGAGACTGGAACAACCTCCAGGAAGTGATGCAGAGCGAGAGGCACAGAGCCAGGAGAACATTGTACACAGAGACTAATACACTGTGGTATAATCGAATGTAATGGACTTCTCCATTAGGGGCGGTGTAATGTCCCTGAACAATCTGCAGGGATCTAGGAGAAAAAACACTATTCATAAGCAGAGGACAAACTGTGGGAGTAGAAACACCGAGGAAAAGCAACTGCCTGACTACAGTGGTTGAGGGGACATGACAGAGGAGAGACTCTAAACGAAACTCTAATGCAAATATTAACAACATGGAAATGGGTTTGAATCAAGAACACATGTGACACCCAGTGGAATCACACGTCGGCTATGGGGGGTGGGGGGGAGGAAAAGAAAGTGATCTTTGTCTTTATTGAATAATGCTTGGAAATGATCAAATAAAATATTATTTAAAAAAAAAAAGGAATGATCCAGGTGGGTTATTGGGTGGTCTTTTTGAGTATTTTAGAACAAAGAGCTCAGACTGAAACCATAAAGTTAATCAAGTTCCCAAAAGAGTACCATTTCTCCAACTTCCCTTCCCCACTGTCCAGTAAGAAGCATTATTATATAACCTCTATTCTCTTCTTTTATGTAATCATCTTTTTAAATGCAAATAGGACCACGTCATTCCCTCCTACTCAATAAACTCCAGTGACTTCCTATTGCCTCTAGAATCAAACTTCTTTATTTACCTTTTAAAGCCCTTTCTAACCTGTGCCCAGCCTATTTTTCTAATCTCATTGTGTACGTTATTTCTCCTCTGATACTCTGTGATCCAGCCAAATGGACATCATCTCTTTTCCTCCCACATATATACTGGATCTCCTATATTCTTACCTTTGCACTGGCTGTTCCCCTTTCCAGGAACACACTCTGTGTGTCCCATAATTTCAAATGGCATCACTCAAATGGCCCTCCTCCACTATTTCCTTCTACACCGCTGTGGCACTTGAAGAAGATGCCCTTACATGATTCTGATTCAGCAATTGAAAACATAGGTAACTCATTATCAGTACAGGAAAACAGTATATTACAGGAGTCGGTAGTTTTGAAGAATTTTGTAAGAAATATAACTTAGGGGACAGTGACACTGAATTAGAAGTAATAGGATAGAGAACTTGGTACCAGGACTGGTTTGAGTTCTATAGGGTAGCAAACAACACAAAACTTTATAAGAACCCAGACTGGTACTAGGCATAAGATCTGACACATGATCCTCTAAGAAACTTTAATCAAATTAGGATAACTCCAAAGCCATAATGACAATCCCTGACTGAAAAAAAAAACAACTGAGAAGTTCATGAACCCCAGTAAATGTAGATGAAAAACACCCAAGATGATATTGGAGCATCTTACCCAAACAAAAATTATTACATGAAACCAAAATAGAATAATGTCCAAGACAGATAGTATCAATTTGGGTTAGTTAGATCAGGGAGGATTAGTGTAGCCTGTGAAACACAGGAGAAGCGGTTCCTTGCAGAACCTGGGAGTTTATTTGGGTGGATTTAGAATCCCTTAGAATGATTAAACCTATATATGAATTTCAATCTCAAGCCTAGACTGAAATATCATTAACCTCTACAATCAACTACATAGGAATAGAACAATTGCCTTACAAACACACATTAAGAAAGTTACCTACATCCATTAGATTAAAAAAAAAATCTCACTTGCACATGAGGATGGCACAAACATCCTATATAAAGTTTCACCCACATGCAACAAAATATTCACTCTTACATGCACGCACATGTTAATCTTACACACAGGCATGATCCTGTAGTTCTGGATACCTGAGATCATCTTTCAAGGTGAGACAACAGACAAGTATGTATCCTGTAAAGGAGAAGGCACCCCGGACCTGTGATAAACTTCAAGCAATACCAAAGGATGGAAGATACACAGACAACTGGCAAGAACTTTGAATCAAAGACATTATAGGGAATGAACTTTGGGAAAATGGGTCATGTAAGATTAATTGCCGATCATATTAACTTCACATATAGGGAATTACATCCACATATATTTATTGGAATAAATATGCATCACCATGACATATCTAGAACACGAACAAATTTCACATTGACATTAAGGGCTGTGCCGTAAATAAGGACAACCCATGAATTGTATATCTGTAAATAGATCTCTACTCCCTGAAGATATATATGTATATATGTATATAAATAGCATGTGACATATGTAAATGTGTAAAAATAGCAGACTATATATATATCATAAAATAATGATCTAATCAGAAGAGTTAAAATACTAACCATTAATAGACAGGGACAGAGAAGTTATGGGTGGAAAAGGGAATATTATAACTAGAAAGGTAACATAGGGACAGAATAAATCAGATTTCATTAGATACAAGTTAATATATAAATATATACATATAAATGTTATGAGTTGTTACATTGGAATTAGCATAAGGCATAGGATAGTTCAATTTTACTTAAGATTTGAATTTTATATTGATTGCAATAAGATGACTTTTGTATTAAGAAATTGTTATATTGTAAGAAATTTTTGTTGGCACATAATCCTAACCCTCTTCCCACAACTCAGTCTTAGCATAAGATAGGAATTTAGATTAGCGAATAGACTGATTAGGATAAGATGTATTATTTTGGGAGGAGGGAGGTTAGATGGGAACAATAAGTAGCATAGATAGATTAGAATAAACATAGAAGATAAGTAACTGGTGTGGGCCAAGGTGGCACCACACAAACAACAGGAAATGGAGGATTTGTGATAGAGGCTGGCACTAAAGAAAAAGTGCCAGACTGAAGAGTATATGAAATTGATCACCTCGATGGGGGCGGGGTCCCAGGAGTGGAATCCTGAGGAGAGAAGACTCTGGCTGGAGAGCAGTGAGGGTCTCTCCATCTTGAGATGTTGAAGAGAGAAGGTGGATAAAGACTTTCTCCTGAGCATTACCCTTTTTTTCCTGCTGGTGACTGGAAATCTTTCCCCCCAACATTTTCCAATTGAAGAGACTTTCTGAAGAGAAACCGGAACAAACTTTACCTCAGTTCCTGTTGCCCAGGGGTGAGTCAACCTGACTTTCTCTCAAGGGACTCAGGCTGCCAAGGCCTGAGTTCCCCCCAAACTCAAGAAGGGAGGGAAAGAGTTTAGATAGAGACAGGGATCCCCTTTTCCCACTTTCCTTTTCTCATTCTTCCCTGCCTATTATTCCTTTTGTGTTACCTGATTGAGTTGACATTAAAAGTTATCTGTTCCCCAAGCTGAGTGTGAGTGAACAGATCAAGGGGAAACCTTTTTGGTCTCGAGTAGTGGGGGGGGGGGGGGACAAAAGGGACAAGAGCGAATTGGGAGAGCAGCTTTAGCTAAAGAGGGAAGGCAGAAGGGGGAAAATCTTCAAACCCCCTCTCCTCTCTGAGCCAACCTGTTACATCTGTTGTCTCCCCAGAACCCCGCTTTGCAGAAGGGGGGGTTCTCCTCTCTTCCCCCCTCCATACCAAAGGTCCAAGCCTCCCCTCTAGACTACATCCCTTCTTTTTTACTTTTTTTTTTTTAAACAGCTCCCCGCAAATAGATATTGTTTCATTCATTGTATTTGTGCAGTGCTTGGCATATAGAAGATGCTTCAGTTCTTGCTCATTAATTGACACTCTTTAACTGATCAACAACACCATTACCACAAAGAGATCAAAGAAAGAGGAAAGTGACTTATATGTACAAAAATATTCATCACAGCCCATTTTTGTTATAGCAGAGAATTGGAAACTAAAAAGGTTCACATCATTTGGGAAATGACTGAACAAATGGTATATTTAATTACTATAATATTACTGTTCCATATGAAAGGAAGAAATAAAGAAATTTAGAGAAACCTTGGAAGACTGAAGCAAAATGAAATGAACAAATCCAGGAGAACAATTTATACCATGATTATAATGTTATAAAAAACAATAATTTTGAAAGATTTAAAAACTCTGACCAACACAAAGACCAGCCACAACTCCAAAAGACTGGGGGTTAAGTATGCTTCCCATCTCTTGACAGAGAGATGATGCCCTATAAGGGCTCAATAAGACATTTTCAGAAAGAGCCAATGTGTAGGTTTATTTTGCTTGATTGTGCTTGCTTAATTGAGAGAACTGGGGCAGGGGAAGTTGGTGGAGGAGGGGGATGATAGGGGTAGACATACTACATAGAGATGTAATTAAAAAAAAGAAAAATGTCATTTAAAAAATTAATGGGTGGAAGATAACAGCACATGGTTCAGAAGGAGAAAGCAACAGGTTTGATAGATTTGGACCTAGTGGATTGAAATTATATACATATATTTTTTAATTTATGTAATAATAACTAATTAAATGTCCCTGGGATACTAACTGGTGGCTAAGGAGAGAAGGAAACACATCTGGAATGTGGGTTTTATACACTATAATCAACTTTTTCAGTTTTTAAATGTGGAAATATTGATATTTATTTGTTTTTCAAGTTTAAAATAATTAAAAATTAGAATTAAAATCCTGATAAAAAAACAAACAAATAAGAAAATTAGAAAATAAATGGATAAATAGAAAGCAAATAACCCTATAGGAGTGATTAACAAATCTAAAATCTGGTTCTTTGGGGGAAAAAATGAAATCAATAAACATTTAGTTAATTTTATTTTTATAAAGGTAATTCAAATTATCAAAATAAAAAAGAAGCAAGTAAAATGACAACAAAGATGAAATAAAATTATCAGAATTTCCTATAAGTGATTACATGTTAACAAAATAAAAAATGTAAAGACAATGCATAATTGTCCACAACAATATAATGTCAAAGGAAATAGAACTTGAAATAAATATCTTTAAAAAAAGAAATAAAGATCTTAAACAACTGAATCTCAGAAAAAGATAATGAACAATAAGGGAACTATCAAAGGGGAGGGAACCTTTTGGTCTAGATAGATTTATAGGTGGATTTTGTCAAATGTCTAAGGAGCAATTAATAGCTACACTACATAAATTATTCTTTCTTAAAAACCCTTAATTTCTGTCTTAGAATCAATACTGAATATTGGTTCCAACGCTTCTGCCTTTAGAAGAACAGAGGGTTATGTGACTTGCCCAGGGACCCACGGGTAGGAGGCATCTGAGATCATATTGAATCCAGAACTTCCCATATTTAGGCCTGGCTTTCAATCCATTCATCTACCTAGCTGCTCCATTATAAATTATTCTTAAAGTCAATTCTAGTATAGTGTATAAAGCATTGGACTTCAAGTCAAGAAGACCTAAATTCAAATAATAAATACTCACCAGCTGTCCAATTGTGACAAAGTCATTTAACCTCTCTCAGCCTCAATTTCCCCTCCTGTAAAGTGGAGATAATAATATCAACTGGAAGCTGTGAGTCATCCCTTGTTGTTCCTTGGACACCACATTCCATCTTCTGACTATGATTATTTTCACTGTCTCCCACGCCTAAAATTCTCTCCCTCCTCATCTTCACCTTTGGGCTTCCCTGGCTTCTTTCAGGTCCCAACTGTGAGATTTAAAATGGTTGAGGTCTTAAACTGTAGTTAGTTAAAATGGTGGACGATATAAATTGTGTTAGATATAAGAGAGGGTGAGTAAATTTTGACCGCAGAAATATGTTTCACTACAGTGTCTTGGGTTTTAAATCAAATATAAGGTGGTCGCCAGGGAAATATTCCCAATTATTCAAATACCCAAGTCAATTGGGTTTTATAGAGATTTTAATTAACAATACAATGAGTTATCAAAGAAAGAGAGAGAGAGTAAGAAAGGAATAAGTATGAAGGGCCTCAAGCCAATATGGCCTAGACCTGAGTCTTAAGAGAGAAATCAGTCAGTGTTTTTAACACTCACCACAAGGTCTGACTAAACAAGGATTCTAGTAACACCAGGCCAGCTCCATCTCAGCTGACTTCACCAGAGAGCCTTCCAGCCAAAGACTGTTCCAAAGGGCCTCTCTCCAGAGCCTCCAGAGGGACAGAGTCCCCTTAGAGGAGCTCCAGCGAGACCTCCTTAGAGGTTGTCCTCCAAGAGCTTCCCTTCTCCAGAGCCTCTCTCAAGAGATTCTTCCCAAGCGATCCTCATCAGAGATCCTCCAAAAGGATTTCTCCAAAAGGATATCATCAAGAGATTCTGCTTTTTCTTATATAGGGGTTTTTCTCCCATGTCACCTCCCCTAAGTCCCTACATCTACCAATCACTGTAGATGCTTTCCAAAGGACTGCCCATCTGAATTCCTGCTAAGTTGACAAATCTCAGTAAGTCTGAACCAGTGAAAACACAGCTGAGTCAACTAATCTCATTAAGACAAAACTTGCCTGACCCTTTTAGGTACCTAGCATCTCATTGTATCAATTCTAAAAACAGGCCTGGCTCAAAGAACTCCTTGCCCCACCATAAGCATGGATCAAAGTACTTTCTTTGTTTAGCAAGGAGTTTTCTGCCCTAAATCAGTCTTAAGTATGGGTGGAATAGAGGTCCTCCCATTTCTGATCCTGGCGAGTTCTCACATCAAAATGGGGAATGTTTCTCAGTAGGGAATTTGTTCCAATTAAGAATTCCCCGATGGGAAAATTTTTAACATTCACAAGTCTGAGAGATTTCAAGATTTACACAACTAAAATCTCACCTTTGAAATTTTGAAATTGTGGGAAACTGTTTAAAATTGTTACATGAGTTATTATGTCAAAACCATGTTCATGTAAATCCCTATTACCTAAACCATTTTTCTATGCCCAAACTTAGCATAGAACTAGATAGACAAGAATAGCTAAGATAAGTTTAGGATTTGTTATTTTGGGAGGGTAAAGGAATATTTAAGATAGTATAGGGTAAGAATTAGATAGGTAGGAATATCTAAAAGGTGAGTATCATTAAAATTCACTGAGTAAAAATGTTGTTGTTGTTGTTTTTTAAGACAAAAAAGGGAGGGATGTGAAGAAGAGAATTTTCAATGCATGCAAAGGACATCATCTGTCAGTCAAAATGAAGATTACATTTGGAATGTGACTGGGAGACAGTTGGAGTCAAGCCAATGGCTGAACTGGGCTTTGGGGCTTTTGGTTTCTGACAGAGGTGGAGAAGAAGCTATTTGTATATCTTGGACTGATCTGGCTGATTGGCAGAAGAAGAAAGAAGACAGATAGATCTCTCTGACTGACTCTTTCACAAGAGTGACTGGATTGCAATTTCTCCCAATATCCTCCTATTATCCTAACCAATATCCTAACCCTCATTTATAGAGAATAGGGAAACCTTACTCCTCTTACCTTATCCTCCATCCTTGTCCTGCCTTCCCCAAATAAACCCTTACCTGAGAAAAGAGAAAAGAGTATTTCCTCTGAAATCTGATAGCTCACAGAATAAAGGGGGAAGGGGAAGCTGAAAGGCTTCTGAAGAGTGGGAGGAAACGGGAGGCATTGAGGGAGAAGGGTAGAAAAACTTGATCCATGAATCATATAGAATCAATCAATATACACTCTCAAGTATCTATCTATTATACCTTTTATAAGAAGACTTTCCCAACTGCCCTAAATGCTGGTGCCTTCTCTCTGTGATTATGTCTAGTTTATCCTGTGTGTATGTTGCTTGAACATAATTATTTTCCAGTTATCTTCCTCATTAAACTATGACCTTCCTGGGGGGGGGGGGAACCTTGGTTTTTGCCATTTCTTGTATTCCCAGAATTTAGCTCAGGACCTGCCACATAGTAGGTGCTTAATAAATGTTTGAGTTCTTGACAATATTACTTCTACATATAGTTGCCACATACAACCCAATTATGAGATGTTATGTGTTGTTTTTTGTGTATTTTAGCCTACTATATATAATATCACCATATATCTATTGCATTATGTTCTAAACATTGTTTCTCCCTGTGATCATTCTTGCTGTATGGAATGAATTCTAATGCAGATGACATACACTAAATATTTGCATGTGTACTGTGTTTTTAGGTAATTATCTATGACTTTGTTATATATTATTTTATGGAGACTTTTATGTCTAAAGCTTTACCAATTTGCCCCCTCACTTCCCCAATGTCCCTGTACTATGCTGTTTTTATTTTTTTAACCTAAAGGAAAAGATGTAAGGAGCCTCTTCAGGAAGCTGTCATATTTCCATAATGCTTTAGGATCAAGAAGACATGTGCCATGGGCAAAGTCCACCCTTGCTCGTGACTTCAGGGTTTCCTGACAGGTGACGAATGATCAGTCAACAAAAGTAGCAAATGGAAGACAGCTTAATCATTACAGCCATGGGATTGCTTTGCATTTGATAGCTGCTCCACCATACCCATGCCTGGTTTTTATTTTTATATTCATTTTCTTGGCATGTAAATACATTACTAACACACATGCTCAAAGAGAGATAATTGGAAAAGTGATACATTAACTTTTAACAAATCACTTGGTTAACATTCTATATTTTTGTATTGTGATTACAGACAGCATACAAGATAAATGATTTCTTCACAGGTGGCTTAATTTTCTCATTACCCTGTGAGAAGTTTTAAGCTTACAAACAATCAAGGAAAATTACTTATTGCTTTTAATAAAATTGAATAATTAATCAACAGTTCTTAAAAGACAATTCAACAATCATACCATTAAGGTTGAGGGGTACTGGGAAAACAATTCAAATTTAGTATTAGACTGGTCATTTCTCAGGGTTTTTACTAGGGAGTTCCTGAGTTACTGATTTGTATAATTGAGTCGCTGAGGCATATTGAAGCTTGATGTACTTGTATTTATTGTATGGGCCTCTATGATTGATTTGTGTGCTGGCTTCATGAGAATAGGTTTCTGTGAGTGGGAAAGTTTTGGACTTGACTTGTAACTGCGGTTTTGCTGGGAATTATGTACCTAAGTAAAAGTTAACCCATGATAGTCTTTTTTGGGATTGGGTTTAAGGGTCTGATCTTTTGGTGATTTTGGGGGGAATTAGGGTACAGGTGTTTTGCTCTTGCATTATTCCTTTTGAGACTAGGGAGACTAATAATCATGTCAATTCATAGGTAAGGGGCATTGATGAAAGAGGTCATATAAAGGGGGACTGGGTGGGCAATCACATCTTTCTAAGGACCACTCTGTGGTCTCCTTAGCTACCACGTGTGACTCTGTCAAGGTGTCATGGCCTGATGACTCCCAGAAGATATGTTCTTTATATGGGTATATGATTTGGGGGTCTGGGTTTTAAAAGATTATTATAAAAATGAATAATATGGAAATCGGTTGTGAGTGATAATATATGTAGAACCCAGTGGAATTGTTTATTGGCTCTGGGATGGGTGAAGGAAGAGGGGAGGGAGTCAACAAGAATCGTGTAACCATGGGGAAAAAATTAAAAATAAAACCAAAAGAAATTATAGAAGGAGAAGGAGGAGAAGGAAAAGAATGAGAAGGTGAAAGAGAAGGAAGAGAAGAAAGAAAGAAAGAAAGAAAGAAAGAAAGAAAGAAAGAAAGAAAGAAAGAAAGAAAGAAAGAAAGAAAGAAAGAAAGAAAGAAAGAAAGAAAGAAAGAAAGAAAGAAAGAAAGAAAGAAAGAAAGAAAGAAAGAAAGAAAGAAAGAAAGAAAGAAAGAAAGAAAGAACCTATGGAGTGTGAATGAAAATTGAAACATACTGTTTTTTACTTTATTATTCCCAAGTTTGGTTTCTGTTTCTTTTTTTGGTCTGTTTTCTTTTGCAATGTGGATAATATGGAAATATTTTGTAAAACTTTATATGTATAATCCATATCAAATTACTTGTCTTCTCAAGGAGAGGGAAGGGGAGAGAAGAGAAAAAGAATTTGGGATTCAAAAAACTTTTAAATGAGTGTTAAAAAAAATTTCTTTTACTCCATTTGGGATTTTCTTGACAAAGATACACAGGTGATTTCCTAGACATTTCCTTTTCCAGCTCATTTTACAGGTGAAAAAACTGAGGTAAAGAAGGTTAATTAACTGACTCAGACTCACATAGCTAGCAAATGTCTGAGATGACCTGAATAAATATTAACTTGTTCATTATATCCAGCAGTCTGGAAACTTGGACATGAGAACTGAGAATTAAATCAGGAAATTCAGACAATGAATACATTTTAGGATCATTTTCTCTTGTTTGCCATAATAGCCATCTTCAGATCATGCAAAGAAAACTTGCATTCTAGGAAAATTTCTTGGGGTCCAGCCAAGACCATGATGAACAGAGCAAGATAGAAAGAATACACCAATCATCTCCGGAAAGAAATCCCAAAAGGAAAATTGTTCCAGAAATGTCATAGACAAAATTCAGAGTTCCCACACCAAAGAAAAATTGCTGTATCTAGAAACAAGCATTTCAACAACCAAGAAGTTTCAGTTAGGATCACAAAAGACCTGGCAGCTTTTACTCAAAATGAAGAGGAATCTTAGATTATGCAATAGATAAGTAAAGACCTAAATTCTAATTCAGTCTTAGAAACGTATTGCTGGGTGACCTTGGGCAAGTAATTTAACCTCTATTTGTGTCAGTTTCCTCATATGTAAAATGGGGAAGATAATAATACCTGTCTCCCAAGATTGTCATGAGGATCAAATGAGATGTTTGTAAAGTGCTTAGTAGATATTTAATAACATTTTCTTTTCTTTCTTCCTTCCATATTCCAAAAGGCAAAACAGAGAGGCTTACAGCCAAGAATAATAAATTTTTAATGGAATAAAGAACTTTCAGGCATTTTTGATGAAAAGACAAAAGATAAGGAGGAACATTGAAATTCAAACATAAGAACCAAAAGAACCCAAAAAGGCAAGTTTATTTAAGTAATTAGAAGGGGCCGTATGATAATATAGGGTTAACATTTTCTTTCTTTATTTTTTGAACTTTAATGATTTCAAAGAATATTTAGGGAATAAAAGAAGAAAAATAAGCATCCTGGTAGTTAGGGTGGGGTAGTTTGATTCTTTTCTGAGAGTCTGAATAAAAGAAAGAGAATGGTTAGTCAAAGAATGATTATACCAGTGAAGAAACAAGTGGAGTAAAAGGAGATAGGACACTTACTTAATGGTTGTCACTTAACATTTCTTAGTCTCAGTCTCCTCATTTGTAAAGTGGGGATAATAATAGCAACTATCTCATAGAGCTTGGAATATGACATTCCATATGGCTAAAAATCTAGGCTTACAGTAAAAAATAACTTATCCAGAAAAAAGGTATAATGCTATATGGAGAAAAATAGATTTTTAAAGAAATAGAGGACTCCCAAGTATTCCTGATAGAAAGACCAGAGATGCATAGAAAATTTTGACATATAAATATGGGAGTCAAAAGAAGCATAAAGAGGTAAACATCAATGGTAAATCATAAGGGACTAAACAAGGTTAAACTGTTTACATTCTTATAATGGGAAATCATATATGTACCCCCAAAGAACTTATATGATTAGGGGTCACAGAGGGAGTCTAATTAAATAGAAGGGCCAAGAGTGATTCTTTTATATCTTGATGCTCTCAAAAGAGGAATGGAAAGGTTCAAGAAGAATACCTTGGAAGCAGGGAAGGAAAGGGAGAGAAATATGGGGGAAATTATCATATAATTGTGGAATACAAGTAGAAATATATACAACAGAGAAGGGGATGTGGGAGAGTGGGTCACACTTACACACACACACACTCACACACACACACACACACAGTTGGGTACAAAAATATTTGACCCAATCAGAAAATAGGAGGCAAAGGAGTTTAGGGAAAGGGAAGATAGACTAGCCAGAAGCAAAACAAATTTTAAAGAGGGGCAGGAAACAACAAGAAGGTTTTATGAGAAAATAAGAAGGAGGCAAATACACAATAAACAATCATAACTGTGAATCTTAATGGTATGAACTCACCCAAAAAATGGAAGAGGCTAGCAAGATCAATTAGAAACCAGAATCCAACAATATGTTGTTTACAAGAAACATCCTTGAAATAGAAAAACAGATAGCTTAAAAAGAGGGGGAGGGCCAGAACAGTTATGCATTAGTGAAAGCAAAAAACAAACAAACAAGGCAGGAGTAGCAATAATGATCTCAAACAAAACAAAAATAAACTCAATTAAAAGACACGAATGGAAAAACTACATTTTACTGAAAGGTACCATAGATAATAAATTTCTGTTTATTCATACTAAACACACATATACTAAGTGGCATAGCATTTAAATTCTTAAAAGTTAAATGAGTTGCAGAAAGAAATAAATAGTAAAAAAAAAATTATAATGGGGGAAACTCGGGTGATACTCTGAGACCTAGATAGAGAATATAAGAATAACAGAAGAAATGAAGGATCTGAATAGAATCATTACAAAGTAGATCTCTGGAAATAACTGAGTGTAAATTAAAAAGCAGTATGCATATTTTAGCTGTGCATGGCATCTTCACAAAAAGAGATTATATATTATCACTTAAAACATAAAAAATATATGCAGAAAAATAGAAATATTAATTTCACCAATTGGAATGAAATTAAAACAATTTTAATAAAAGACCTTTAAAATAAAGATTAAAAATTCATTGGACCAAACTCTTTTTTTATAATACAAATATGGTATTGATACCTAAACTAGGAAGAGCTAAAACAAAGAAAACTAGAGACCAAACTTCCTAATGGACATTGATGCAAAAATTTTAATATAAAATACTAGCAAAGAGATTATATTATATTACAAGAATCATATAATATGATGTGAATCTTAAAACTGCTCAGATTCTACTTCAGAAGATTTGATTAAGCTATTCCCCATTTTCTACAATGGAGGTACTTAGTCAGGAATGTATTGAAAACTTTAAAATTACTCCACCCTGCTCAGACAGTGCCTTAGGGGAAGATAAAGTTGTAAAATTCCTGATTGAACAATGAAAAGTCCCCAACTCATACTTATAGTGAAGCAAAAACCCCAAGCTAGGTGGTCTATTTTAGACCTAATACAAAAAGGTGATAAGTACCTATAAAGGTTAAATTAATCTCTAAAAGGTCAAGCAACTTACAAAGGGCAAGCTTAGCAAAGAGATGTGAAATACTCAGAAGATACAATCTAATCAGAGAAGGTGATAACAAAAGAAGATGTAAACTAAGAATGGACAGTGGGGGTGGGGGGGGGAGTGATTACCTTGATTGGTAGATGTGAAATTTTAGGGGAGGTGACATAAGAGAAAATTCTCTTTAAAAGGAGGTCAGGAGTTCAGAGCTAGCTCTCTGAACTTAGTTGGAGTTTAGAGTTAGTTTGGAGGAGCTGGGTCTCTGAACTGAGTTCAGGAGTTGAGGATTTCAGTGAAGGACTGGAGTTTTGCTTTAGGACAATCTTGTGGTGAGTGATAAAAGACTGACTAGTCTCTCTTAAGGCTCAGACCTAGGCCATTTGGCCTAGGCCCTTCCTACTATTTTCTCCTCTCTCTTTCTCTCTCTCTCTCTCCCTTCCCTTAAATTCCTTAATTTGTATTAATTAAAATCTCCATAAAACCCAGCTACTTGGGTATTTTAATATTTGAGAATTTTTCCCATGGCGACCACTAATTTTTTATTTAAATCAAGACACTAAAAATTATCTTTACAGTTTTGGCAATTCACAGTCTTGAAACCCACATTTTTGTGGTTACAATGATGAGTTGGGTTTTATATCAGGAATGCAGGAATAGTTCAATATTAGGAAAATCATCAGCATAATTGACTAACAACCAACAGAAGCTACAAAATTATTTCAATAGATGCAGAAAAAGTACATGCTCATTTCTATTAAAGAGATTAGAAAACACTGGAATAAGTGAAATATTCCTCAAAGTCATAAATGACATCTATCTTGCATCAGCAAGCATTGCCTTTAATCAGGATAAACTAAAACCCTTTCCAATAAGATCAGGTGTAAAACAAGGATGCCCATTATCAACACTCTTATTTAATATTGTACTGGAAATACTTGCTATAGCAATTAGAGCAGAAAAAGAAATTGAAGGAATTAATATCTAGAGAATTCTAGAGAATCAACCAAAAAACTGATAGAAATAATTATTCTGCAAAGTTGCAGGATACAAAATAAACCCACATAAATTATCAGTAACAAAATCCAACAGCAGGAGATTGAAAAGGAAATTACAATCAAAATAGCTCTAGCCCATATAAAATACTGGGCTTGTATATCTACCAAAACAAACTGGGTAGAGGGGATCTTATCCCCTTCCCTTCCTGGAGGGCCAGCCCAGTTCATCAACATTCCCCACATATCAGTTTGCCTCAGTGAACATTCGAATGTCAATAAAAAAAAGTAGGTGGAGCATACTGGGGCTTTTTGCTAGAACAGCTGGAGAGAGAGAAGTAATGGGAGAGAGGTAGATATTTGGAGGCTAGGCACACGCGGTTTGAGATCTTGAGTAAGGCAGTGAGATTTAACTATGCTTATCTGCCTTTTCTAGTAAAAAACTTTATGAAAAATAACTAAGAGATATATTAATTTTAAATATAACTAACAGTTGGCAACCACTGGACAGGTTTATTTAGGATTCTTAAATTCTTCTGAGAGAAGTTTTGAATAAGTGCTTAAGTAAGGGTAAGGAATTTTTAGCCAGCTGCTCACCTGCTCTGATATGCTACACACCTTGGCTGGGACACAGGAGCCATGGTTCTCTTTTCAAGTCCATCAACCTGGATCAGTGAGCATTTCCCTCCCATGTGGTCCCCCCCATCCCCCATTCCTTTAGCTTAGATACAGGTGGGGTGGTAGAGAAAAAAGTCCCTGCTCCTAAACCCCAGCACCCACACCTAAAAAAAAAAAAAAATTGGAATTTCCCACCTCACACCCAGCAGGAACTTTTCCCAGCCCAGTCACTTTCCACAGTGCCAAACCCACAGGGACGCTGCCTTGGTCCCGCTTTGCTCAGCACAGTGCAGCCCAGGGGCTGAGTGCAGGATGTGGAAGTAAGCGCCCCGTCCCCAATTAAAAATGGAGCCCAAGCCTTTTTTGCAGATTGGAGAAAGAAGTCGAAGTCTTTTGTACAGACGGGAACCTGGCCCCTGACTTCCTCCAGCATGCAAAACTGGAAGAATGCCTAGCTGCTGTGAGCCCAGCAGGCTGGGGTTGTGAGCGCAGCACAGAGACACTCCTTAAATTAATCCTGGGGGTCCTTTCAGGTTGTGGATTAGAGTTAGGAGCTCCCGGCCTGAGACCCAGTGCCCTCAACTTTGAAAATATGTGGCTTTTACCTCTGGGGAGAGGAAGGAACTTAACTCAGTTTTTCTTTCCCTTCTCCCTTCCCCTTCTCAAACCATTCTTTTCTCTCCCCGCTCCCCTGCCCCAAACATTCCTTCTGGGGCTTACCATCTCTAACTGCTTTTAGATAAATACCTGCCCGCTAATGTCTTACACTCTACATGCTAATAGTGCCACCTACTTTCGAGAATTAAAACTGCAGAAAATTTTAAAGAAAATACCTTCCCTGCTACACCTAGTGAACTAAAATAATAACATTAAATTGAATACACTTAAATAAAAAGTTTATTAATAGTTAATTATTAATAATATTGAATTAAAATTAAAACCAAAGTTCTAAAATTAAACAAAGCCAAAATTAAATCAAATTAATTAAATGCAATATTGATAAATACCTTTAGAGCACAATAGTATTAATAACACTATTAATAACAATAATTATTAATTTTCAATAACTATTATTGGTCACTAACAACTATCAATTGTTAATAATTATTATGATTGATAATCAATACTCATTTATTAGTCATAATTATTAAATATTAATAACAACAGCAATTATAATAAACACATTAACAACAACAAAAATTATACTAAATACACATTCATTATTAGTACTATTGCTGTGCAACAATTATTTATTCCTTATATTAGCTTATTTTTTTAAACCTACTCTCATTGCCTTCCACAATAACATTGAAGAAATTTGTGTCTCCATTTTTTAATGTTTTTGGATCATTTCATTGTTTAAACTGTCCATTTAGCAATACTTAGACTAACTTAAATAGGCAGATTAAGACACTATGGGAACACTATGGGAAATACTGCAACAAATCATAAGAAATCAGGAAATATTCCTCCATATTCACCCCTGGATAAACTTTTTCATTCCTGGGGTGATCCAAATCTTCCAAAGGAAAATTGGATGACAGAAAGAAGTTAGAAAACTTTATAAGTCATGGATGGAAAAGTCATTTACCTGGTCAAAATATGGCTCCTTTGACTTCAAGATCTTAAAGGATTTGAAGTTAGCCATTAAAAACAAAGATTCCAAAGATTATAAATACTAGCTCTTGTAGGTCAATCATGTTGATAAATCAACCATTCTCTCCAGTGAGGGAACCATTCTTTCTTTGGAATCAGATCATTCTGGCCTAACTCCTTCAGTTCCTCCTCCTGAACTCTTGATTAGATCTAGCAAGAAACACACTCTATCATCCCACCTGACCTGTGAGGAGGTTTATCCTCATTCTAACCCAAACCAGAACTTGAACCCTTCAGCTCCTCTCCCTGTCAGACCTCACTCATCCCCCACTCCTCTCATCCCCTTTCCTCCCAATCTATCTCTCTACCCTCCCTTACCATCCTACTACTCAAACCCTCAAGAGTTTCCTTCTTCTCACTACCCGGTGCCCACCCATCTCCCCTATCCCCACCTGTACCATCCCTATCTGCCTTATTCTTTTTCCTACCCCCCCCTTCCCCTGACCGATCCCACCCACCTTACTATGACTCCTCCTCTAGATCTCACCCATCCTACTTCTCTCCTCCCCAGCCCTACCCCCGTTCCTCTCCACCCTTCCCCCAGTCCCACCCCCAATCTTTTCACCCTGCCTCCCCATTCCCTGACCAGCCCCTCCCTTTCCATTTGCCCACCCCCCCTTCTCCTACTAGCCTCACTATAACCCACTCCATTGAACTCCAGAAAATAGGCCAAGCAGCAGTTAACATAGATGATTCAAAAAAAATGCCTTTTCCCTCTAAGGGATGTTCCAACTTATAATAGACATGGAGATTTAGTAAACATTAGACATCATACACCTTTCTCTCCACAAGACATTGAGAGATTCAAAGAAAAATTACCTTCCTTTGAATCAGAGCCTATACTGCTCATAAATAAGTTTGAGAGTATTTTCCACACATATGGGATTCCACACAATCCCATATAGATTGATGTAGAAGATTTTCTCCAGGCCTTGCTAATGGAAAGAAAAAGAAATAAGATTCTTTCTCTTGTTAATCAGGCCCAGGGAGAGGGAACACCTAGTTGGCCAACTGAAGATCCTAAATGGAACCCAAATTCAGAACAAGATTACTTACAACTATGCCAGGCTAGAAATGCATTACTAAAAGCTATGAGAGCTTGTTCTGATAGGTCTGGTACATGGACTAAATTTGAGAATCTGAAACAGGAAGACAATGAAAACCCCTCTCAGTTTATGGATAGACTTATTGAGCTAAAAGATACATAGAAATGGATCTTGCTAGGGAACAGGATATTAGACAAATCAGGATACAATTTGTAAAAAACAGTTGTAAGGTAGTTAAGTTTATGACTAGCTGTCCAAATTGGCCTACTATGGACCTTGAAGATTTAAAAAGAGTGGCAGTTTATGTTTTTGAGGGACATAAGAAAAAGGAGGAGAACCCTGATTTAGTAGTAACATTAAGGAAGGAAATAAAGGAATTAACTGCTAAATAGGGAGAGAAGGATAAAGAGAACACTACTTTAGTGGAGACATTGAAGAAGGAAATAAAAGAATTAACCAAAACAGTTGGAAAGGCAAAGCAGGGAAAGGTCATAGAATCCACAAAACAACTACTAACATGTTATTTTTGTGGAAAAGTGGGTCTTGTAACTATGAATTATAAGAAGATAAATCAGGAAAATAGCAATAGAAGTTTCAGGAATAATGATATTGATAGGAGGAATAGTTATTCAAATGAGGCAAATCAAAACTCACACCTAAACATCTGTACTCAGTGTGGGAACTCCCCTCAGTATGGAGAACCCCAGGGGTGTGGACAAAAGAACTTAGATGACTGATGGTACTTGGGAGGGAAAGGAACCTAAAGTTCAAGATTTAAAATTTTTTGGAAAATTTTCAGGGAAAAAAAACTTGCCAACATCCCAAATCAAGAAACTGGATCCTTTTGGAGAAGGTGCTGGTAAGATACTTGCAGAAGCCACACACTGCATCAAAAGATCCAGAATGAGCTTTGGGATATAATGAACTGAACTGAAGGGGGTTGAACATACTTATTCTGAATGTAAACTCTTATGCCAAAGGGGACTACCCCCTAATTGGCATTCTGTTAATGTGTCTATCAATCAGTTTTTGTATTTTTCCTCTCATATTTCCTTCTTATCTCTAACTATTATAACCTCCTCTTAGAAAATGCAATATTGTATGTGCCTTTAACTAGAAGATATTTAGAGATATAAGATGGTTGTTTAAATGATCCACTGTGGAGAGTGTTCTCCTAAAGGATCACAGGGGGATTGTGTTTAAGGGATCTTATCCCCTCCCCATCCTGGAGGGATCAGTGTCAACATTCCCCACATATCAGAGTTTGTGTCAGTGAACATCCGAACATCAATAAAAGAAAGTAGGTGGGACATACCAGGGCTTTTTGCATGGACAGTTGGAAAGAGACAGGTAATGGGGGAGAGGAAGATACATGGAGGCTAAGCACACATGGTTTGAGATCTCAGAGTAAGGCAGTGAGATTTAACTTTTGCTTTTTCTATGAATAAACTTTATATAAAATAATAATTAAGAGATATATTAATTTTAAATATAACACAAACCCAACAACTATATAAACACAAATACAAAATACTCTTCACACAAATAAAGTGAGACCTAAACAACTGAAACAACATTAATTGCTCATGGATAGGCCTAATCTATATAGTGAATATAGTGAAATGTGAAAATCCTACCTAAGTTAATTTACCTATTCAGTGCCATACCAATCAAACTAACCAAAAATTGTTTCATAGAACCAGATAAAAATAACAATAAAGTTCATCTGGAAGAACAAAAGGCCAAGAATATCAAGAGAATTGATGAAAAAAAAAATGATGGAAGGAGGCCTGGCTATACCAGATATCAAACTATACTATAAAGTGGTAATCATCAAAACAATCTGATCCTGGCTAAGAAATAGAGTGGTGGATCAATAGAGTAGATTAGGTAATTAACAAGTGGCCATTAATGACCATAGCAACTTAGTGTTTGATAAACCCAAAGATCTAAGATTTGGGGAAATGAGCTCACTATTTGACAAAAACTGCTGGGAAAACTGGAAAGGTATATGAAAGAGATTAGGCATGAACCAACATCTCACACCAGACACCAGGATAAAATTAAAATGAGTACTTGGTCTAGAAATAAAGGTGGTACAGTTTGTTTGGGAGGGAACTTTGAAAAGTTTACCTGTCAGCCTTATGGATAAGGAAAGAATTTTATAACCAAACCAAAGACAACATTATGAAAAATGAAATGGATAATTTTGATTACATTAAATTTAAAAGTTTTGCATAAATAAAACCAATGCAACAAATATTAGAAGGGAAACACCAAATTTTGGAGAATTTTTATAGCAAATGTCTGACAAAAACCTCGTTTATCAAATATGTAGAGAACTGAGTAAAATGTATAAGACATTTCTCAATGGTCAAAGGATATGAATAGGCAGTTCTCAAAGGAAGAGATTAAGATATCCATAGTCATAAAAAAAATGCTCCAAATCACTATTGATTAGAGAAATGAGAAATTAGAGAAATAAAACATCTTTGAGATCCCAGGTAACAGATTAGCTAGCATGACCAAAAAGGAAAATAAGTTTTGGAGGGGATGTGGTAAAATTAGGACACTAATACACTGCTGATGAAATTGTGAACTGATAAAATCATTCTGGAGGGCACAAAACTATGCATACCCTTTGACCCAGCAATACCGCTACTGGGTCTGTATCCCAAAGAGATCAGAGATAGGAGAAAAGGACCTACCTGGACCAACATATTTTTAGCAGCTCTTTTTATAGTGGTAAAGAATTGGAAACTGAGGGGTTGTTCATCACTTGGAGAATGGATGAACAAGTTATGACATGTGGTTGTAATGGAATACAATTGTACCATAAGAAATGACAAATAGGGCGAGTTCAAAAAAGTCTGGAAAATTTCTATGAACTGATACAGAGTGAAGTGAGCAGAACCAGGAGAACAATGTATACAGTAACAGAAATATTATATGATGATCAATTATGAAGGACTAAACCATTATCAGGAAAGCAAGTCTCCAAGATAACCTATAAGGAACTGGGTGAAAATGCTCTCCACAATCAAAGAAAGAACTATTGGAATCTGAATGCAGGTCAAGGCATGCCATCTTCCACTATATTTCCTTCATGAAATTTCTATTGTATATATGATAGGTGTCTTCTCTCATGACATGAGCAATATGGAAATGTGCATTATGTGAAAGTACAGGCATAACCTATATCAAACTATTCACCACCTCAGGGAGGCAGGGAGGGAGTGAGTGAGATGGGGATCTTGTGCTAACAATGGGTCCCTTCTCACTAATAATTCCTTGGAGTCCAGGACTGAAGACAGCTTTATTGAACACCCCTGGCTTTGGATGAATAGGGAATGCCTACATCTATGTGTAAAACAGATTTTTTTATAATACTCTTGACTCAAGATTTCTGTGATGTTACAGTCCTTAAGCATATGATTGATTCCCCCAACAAAAGTTCCTTTCCAGCATCTCCCTGCTAGCTCCTTCTTATCGAACTTGTGATTTTTCTAGGCTGTACCCATAGGAAGGCAAGGAGATAAATTTGCAAGGGCACACATTTTAAGAAAGTTACTGAGTTCTTGGATGGGGGACTTCCTATCTTGTCCCTTCCTGGATTTATTCTCAGACTGAAGCCTGTCTCCAGAGTTAATAAGTCACCCAAGGTTTTGAAACATAGAAATAGATGAGAGTTGGGCATGGGGGTGTGTATACTATTTTGAGTGGAAATACCAAGTCTAAATGGGGTCCTGAAACTACTGGGGTGCAAGTCAGGGGGCTAATAATACATTACTGAAAAAGATATACTATTATCCTACTCAGTAGGGAGGGAGAAAACCTAAATTTTAAAATGTCCAAAAAAATTTGTCAAAAAATGTTTCTACACTTAATTGAAAAACAATTCAATGGAAACAAATCCTAAAGAATCGCAGTATTGATGACAATAATAAAATAGTGACAACATACCAAAACTTTGGAGATGTAGCCAAAATATTACTTAGGGGAAAATGTATATTTCTAAAAACTTTCCTCAAAAACAGAGACAGATCAATAAATTGGTTATTCAACTAAAAATAACCTAGAAAACCAATAAATTAAAAGTCTATAATCATCAAATGGAAATCCTAAAAAGCAAAGAAGAGATTATCAAAATGAAAGCAAAAAATTATACTAAGACCTGGGTTTTAGGGGTGTATGGGTTGAAATTGTGTATTATTCTCCAGCATATATTAGTATTGGTAATTTTAGATTGGCAACTTCCTATAAAAAAATTAGTGTAAGTAAGGTGCCCTTCCTTATGAAGAGTAAAGAAATCCCCCTTCCCAAGGAGCACAAATATACACCTTTAATTCACTCTTTTTAATATGGCCAAAACACCCCATTTTCCCTTTTTTTTTTAAATTAAGGATTCCTAATAGCTCTGACAGTCAGCATTCAAAAGGTTGAAAGAGGTTAGAAACTGAGTAATGGTGATGGAAAATTCCCATGAAATCTTGACTTCCTGTATCAAATGTTTTAGTATGAAAGACCTTGACCATGTCTAAACTCTGATTCAACTTAGAAATTGCAAACTTAAGGAATGCTCCCATGAGTTCAAGAACACTAGGAAACTTAAGGAAGGTAGGACAAGATAAAGGAAAATATAACACACACGGATGTATCTTACACAGTTAGTGGTGGGCAACTAAAAGAGATGCATTGTGTTAATTTCCTATAAATTCTGAATTTACTTGTATACCTTTGGACATTGCTATTGATTCAACCACTGAGAGCAATGCTCCCATCTCCCCTTCTCAAATAAAGGCTTCGTTTCTCTGCAAACATCTTATCCAGTCTCCTGTCTGCTCATTAGAGTGACTTTGGGGTACAGACCCCAAGATGCCACTCCACACAGGGGGAAACAAAATAAGTCTAGATAATTTTATTTTAAAAAGAAAGAAAAAACAAATTATCAGTATCAATCATGAAAAAGGTGAATTCACAATCAATAAGAAATAAAAGAAGTTATTAGGAGCTATTTCATCAATACAGATGATATAGAAGTAGATGTAGAGCTGGGTGGTGGTTAATGTGAGTATTTGATTCATTACAAATTCTAAAATGATAGCAGCTGGTGTTTAATATGAACCAAAATTCAATTCAATTACTGTGAGTTACATGATCTATTCCCTTGGTTTAATACACTGATACTTAATCAGTTAACACTTGCCTAATGACTCTCATGGATATGATATGCTACCAATAGTCATGTTATTTTTTAAAGAGCCCTTAACAAAAGAGACAAAGAGAAGAATGCTTCAGAGAGAAACACCAAAAGCACCAAAAAGAAGAGGTTCATAATTACATTAAAACAAAAATGTTATTTGTAATCAAATGGGGAGAATGTTATCATAGTGACTCTAAAATAGAATGAGATGATGGGATCTGAATCTACAGCCTGAATCTACAGTTCAGAATTTTATAAACATGCAGATCAAAGAAAAATTCAAAACTGCAACAGCTTTTTGTCATTTGCAGACAATTACAAGGAATATAAGTGTTACATTGATGAAAATGGAGCATCTTTTAGCTATATGGATTGGAGATGGCAATCAAAGAGTGTTCTTAGCAGAACAATCGTTTAGACAAAAGCTTCAAGTTTACTAAAGGCAATGAAGGCAAATGGAAATGAAGTGATAGTGAAGACATTTTTACTGCAAGTATTAGTTAGTTTGGATACTTTAAATTCAAGTTTAATTGCATTATGTTAAAATCACTAGAGAGGTGGCCATTGCAAATGAGGATGAAGCAGCTAAAACATTCTGATGTTTTGAAGAAAATAATCTAAGAAATTGTATACTCTAGCAAATTTTTAAATGTATATGAAACAGGATTATTATATTATTATATTTCTAAGGGGAAAAAACTTGACCTGGATTTAAAGTGTCTAAGGATTGCCTGACACTTGCATTGGGAAATAATGCAGAAGGGGATTTTAAATGAAAATCAATGCTTGTTTATTGTTCTCAAAATCTTTGTTCTCTGAGAGGTTACAACCATCAATTACTTCCAGTTCTTTGCTGTCCAAATAGGGGAAACATGAGTGATTAATGCTTTATTCAAAGACTGATTTTTTTAAAGTTATTTCATCCCCAGTCACTGAAAAGTATTACAAGGACAACAATATTTCATTTAAAGCATTGCTGATTTTAGATAATGCCCCAGGACATCCAACTATCCTTGGTTCATCATGTGAGTAAGTGAGACCTGAAGAAAGCTCTTTACACCTACCAATATATGTATGAAGAGTTAAAGAAAGAAGAAGCAATTCAATCTACAACTTATTTTAAACCACAATAATGATGCTTTTGTCTGTCATATTGTCAGTGAAGGCTTATCTTTAGGTATGAGAGTAATTTTAAAGATTTTGTCTCCTATAACTACTCTATTACTTTTTTAACATGCTTTAATCAAAAATACATTTTTCTTATCTTTTTCTATGTTAACAAACAGAAAAGACACATTAAAGATTCTTTGTTGCAAAGCTTCATTAAGTTCAAACTTATCACCATATTTTATTTGTATTTATAATTTATTTGAATAATGGGACTACTTTATAGGGTTCATTACTCACACTAATGAGGATCTAGCTGTAGATGCAGATTTGTAACATGTGACTTTCTGGTCTCAGTCTCCCAAAGCAAGGATGAATACATCTACTCCTCCAAGTACTAGAGGTACCTCTGGATGTATATTCTCTAATTCTAGTGGCTCTAATCCCCAATCTGAAATGGTTCCCTCTCCCCTGCTGTTAACTACCAGTAACTATCTGACCAATTCCATTAACCAATGATTCTTAATCAGCCTTCCAAAGCGATATTTTTTTTTAATTTAACAATAAAGGAACTATAAATTCCCCTTACCAACAGCAGGGAAGAAGGTACACTCTTCTTCATATCATCTCATTCTCTGGGAAAAGTGGCCTCAGACTCAATGCAATTTCTGATTGGATTGAGTCCCACCAAGTTCATGTCTAGCTGTGTCATTGTTAACAGACATGCCCTTGTCTTGGATATCTTTGGTCTAGGCTCTAAAGGTTGCTCCTCTCTCCTTGAATCTCTAAGCTAGATTGACTGGGCATAAATGCCAGTATGAACTTTACTCCTAGATCTTCGCATGTTTCACTCTGGCCCTTTCAAAATTCACAAGATTATAATCTCATGAGGTCTAGTCATGTTTAACTAAAACAAAAGAACCGATGCCAAACTGAGGTACATATCCATAGACCCCATGACTACGGGAGGCAAGTTGCCAAAGGAGATGGGAGGGGATGGGATGAAGAATACAAATAGAGAGTTGGCATTAGTGAAAAAAACCATATCCAACTCTGGGATAAAGAAAAATAGAAGAGTGGTGGTGCTGAGGCAACATGAAGTATGGAGATGGGGAACAAAGGGATCTTGTCTTTGATTTGTTCACTAAAATATGAGGTGAGAGCCTCTCTTGACAGGAACAAGGGAGAATGTGAGTGGTTTATGGAGAGGAAAGAAGGTTTGGAACAGCTCCCATAGGCTCTAATAAAAAGAATCAATTAGGGAAAAGTAAAAGGAGTCCCTTGGCAGTGGGGATCCAGCTGAAAATTCAATTTTTAATGAATCCTTTTGGCATGATGTGAATTTCTTCAGCATCACTCAGCAGAATGTAAGAGCAAAGGAGGCAGGTAGTAGAAGTAATTCAGTGTTGAGGTTTGGCAAGGCATGAGGAGAGAGAGGTTTAGAATGGTGAGGGGACAGGATATTATTAAATTGGTCAACTTGAAGATCAAAATTAGGAAAGGATGAGAGTAAAACAACTTCTCTAAAGTCTTGTATCATGGGTCCTTAAATGTGATGTCTGCAGAAAACAAATATTCAAGGTCCTCCCAGATTAGATATGCTTCAAGTACACCCTGGATTGCATGTCTACTATCTGAGGACCAGACTAGCTAAGTTCAGAAAAGGTTATTACCAAGTTGGCTGTAGGCCACTTATTATTTGGCCACAGCAACTCTTAAAATCAATCTAATAATGCTTTGCTTGACTAAACATATTTGTAAAGGGGCTTTGTTTTAGTTCCTTTCTCAAACTTGGAGTGGGTGGGAGATTGAAGGAGGGAATACAGATTTGAAAATAAACTAAAAATTCAACTGTAAAAAGGAATAGAAATAAAAGCTATCTACTAAACCAGGGGTTCTTGACTTTTTTTGTGTTATGACCCTCTGGCTTCCTGGTAAAGATCAGAATGTGTTTTTTTTTTAATGCATAAAATAAAATATATAGGAATTTGAAGAAAAACAATTATGTTGACATATAGATATCAAACTTAAAAGTAAAACAAAACAAGTTCACAGACACCAGATTAAGAATCCTTGAAAAGGGGTGGGGGGTGGGGGGGAAGAAATCATTTACATTATTACATATGTAAAATCTGTATCAGATTTCTTACCAACTCAGGGAGTGGGGAGAACAAGAAGGAAGGAAGGAGAGAGAGGAGGGAGGATCAGAAGAAGGGAAAGAATTTAGAATTCAAAAAAAATTTTTAATGAATGCTAAAAATTAAAAATAAAGAAAAAAATTTAAAATATAGTTTTAAAAGAATCTTTATAAAGAACAGAGTTGTGTTGATCAATACAGTTTTATATTATGGATCCCCAAAATATTAAAGGAAATATATACTGTTTTTACTATTAGTGATAAAATCAGGGCAGCACTATAGTAACCTGGATGCTGGCTATTTACATGAGTTTTAGGAGTTTGAAAATGAGGAGGTAATCAGTTTTTCCTATCTATTTTACTTTCTACTTATGGTGACAAAGGCCTCTCCAAATGAGTGTTTATGAAATCAATTCACACCCACATAAGGGAGAAGGGAGAAACCCCAAAGAAAAGACACGTGTCCTAATGAAATTTTTTTATTTAACTTTTTTTTTTTATGAACACAGAAAAATAGCATGGGGAAGTAGGCAAACAATATCTAAAGCATTATCCTGATTTACAGTCTAATCACCCTGTCATAAAAAGAAAACAGGTTGGTCTGGTATGACATCATGTTGGCTCTTCCTGATGACTCAATAGGAAGTGTTTGCTGAACTCCTCTGTGCTCAGATCTGTGCTTGCTATTATGTGATTCTTAAGCAATAAGAATTCAACACAGGCTGAATTTGTGAGAAGCTTAGTCTTACAAATTCCTGCAATCTTAGAGAGGCAAGATTAATACATAGGAACAAAAATAAGACATTAACCAATTACATACTGAATTTTATATTTGGAAGTGGTGTTGGAGATCAAAGAGGGAGATAGAGAAACAATGGGACGATGTGGGGAAACTTCATGAAGATGAAATTTGAGCTGAATGTTTAAAAATAATTATGAACAGGGGCAGCTATGTAGCACAGTGGATAGAGCAACAGTCCTGGAGTCAGGAGGACCTGGGTTCAAATCTGGTCTCATACACTTCCTAGTCATTGTGATCAAGTCACTAACTCTGATTGGAATCTTGGAATTGATACTAAGAAGGTAAGGGTTTAAAAAAATAACTATGGACATGATCACAATTTATAATATGCTGAGACTCAACAAACACCAGGTTTAGTGACAGCAACCATCAGGAAAATTTATCAAATTGAGAACAGAAGTGACAACACCCTGATCTAAGTAAAGATTAGAGAAATATATGTAAATAATCAAGGAATTCATTTCTGGTGGTAGAACTACTTTAGACTGTTCCATAAATCTTAATTATACTGATTAGCTATCTCACATTTTTAACAATGTGCAGAAAGGCAAAAAATGGTATCATTTTCCTTTAATTCTAAGGGTAGTGAAAAGGAATAAAAAGAAACATAGAAGGAAATGAAGATGAATAGGAGGAATCCATTTCCTAAGTCCTACTCCAAAATGATTCTTTTTGGCCTTGCCCATGCCTTTCTTCCTATAGTAACCTTTCTTTTTCCTTCACTAATACACCAAGTAAGTGTCACACTGGTATGTGCCAGAACCATCTTGAACTCTCTGGAGAGATGATTGTTAAATGTTCAGTGTGACTGCTGGGTTTATACCCCAAAGAGATAATAAGGAAAAAGACTTGTACCAAAATATTCATAGCTGCGCTCTTTGTGGTGGCAAAAAATTGGAAAATGAGGGGATGCCCATCTATTGGGGAATGGTTGAATAAATTGGGGTATCTATTGGTGATGGAATATTATTGTGCTGAAAGGAATAATGAATTGGAGGAATTCCACGTGAACTGGAACTACCTCCAGGAAGTGATGCAGAGCGAAAGTAGCAGAACCAGGAGAACATTGTACCCAGAGACTGATACACTGTGGTACAATCGAATGTAATGGACTTCTCTACTAGCAGTATGACTCCGGATAATGTCGAGGAATTTAGGAGAGAGAACGCTATCTATATCCAGAGAAAGAACTGTGGGAGTAGCAACGCAGAAAAAAAATATATGATCAACCACATAGTTTGATAGGGATATGATTAGGGTTTTGATGTTAAAGAATCACTCTACTGAAAATGCTAATAACATGGAAATATGTTTTGAACAATGATACATGTATAACCCAGTGGAACTGCTTGTCAGCTTTGGAAGGGGGAAGGAGAGAATGGGGGAGGGGAAGGATCATGAATCATGTAACCATGGAAAAATACTGTAAGTAAAAATTAAAACAAATAAAAACAAACAAACAAATAAAATTTCAGTGCGAGCACTTACATCTCAGAAATTTGAAACAAATGCTATAAATCAGGACCATTTGCTGTTTTGTTGATTGTCTAAGAAAGTGATGGAGAAAATGTTAATAATGCAGACATTAAACTGGAAAATGTATCCTGTGCATTTTTTTTCCTGGAGAGCTGAATTTTAAACAAATCTTTACCAGCACACCTCTGCTATCCAGTAAAGGGGTGGGGGGTGGGGGTGCCTCAAGATAGAATGGGAATCACAGGGGAACATATATTACAATGTCAAACTCTTTGAGATAGGGTTTATCCAACATGATGTAATAGACTGTAAGCTCCATGAGAGTAGGGGACTATCTTACTTATACTTTGCACTTCCTCCAGCATCTACTACTTCTTACTCCACTAGATTTTGCACACATAGACACTTAATATTGGAAAGATTACTGAAATTGGTTTTAGAAGACATGCATTTTGATCTACAATGTATTACTACCTGTCCTTGATCCTGAGTTTGGTTTTTTGAGACTGTAAAATAGAAATATGTGCTTTCATTTTAAAATTCACATTGTTGCCAAAAAGGAAAAGCTTTGTGTAGAATTGTCCACATAGTAACCCTGTAAAAGAGGTAATGTTAAATACATATGAGTTACTATTACTTGACTAGCCAAAGGAGTGTAGGATTGTATCTGTTTGTTAATAAGGGCCAGTTGCCTTAACTTTGTAAAAAAGTTGATAGAGGCTGGGAAGAACAGTGGGTCTTTTAACAGTGAGACCTTCTTGAAGGATTTGGACTGACACAAGTATGGAGACAGTAATGGGTTAGAAACGAATTTAGGGTTAGAAAACAAAAATTAATGTTTTAAGGATTAAAAGGGTTTATCGGAACGGTAAAAGCAGGAAAGATCCCTAAATAATAATGGTGTGCTATCTCCAACCACACCAACTCAAGGTCCCTCACGGGATCTACTTCCTTCCGGTAAAAACCAGACCTGCTCTCTCTCCTTATTACTAACTTACCCAATTCCTAACTATCTAATCCTATTTCTAATAAATAATTCTAATAATCTAAAAAATCATATTTATATACTGCCTCCTTGTAGTTGTTCAGTTAGGTTTCCAACTTCAGGGATTTGGCCTAGTGGCTTCTGGCCTGAAAAGGTCAAGCCCAACCTGCTACACTCTAACCACAGAGGAACAAAAACCAGATTTTCTTCTCTTAATTATAGATCTTCCTTTCCCAGCTCTTCCAAAAACTTCAAATTTCTTCCTCTTTCCACAATTGTCATTATGGTTCAAGAAATTTCCAAGAGCCAAAGTTTTAGCCACCTCTCTGGGCGGGGAACACCAGCAGAGTGAGAGAAAAGATAGTTGACTTAACAGAACTTCCAATTCCCAAATCACACAGAATTCCTAAGCTAGATCTTAGCTCAAGGTTCCATCTCAAGGCAGTCGGCCAGCCTGACAGGATTCAGATTCCTGTCACTTACTTATCAAACCCCAAATCTTACTTTACCCCTAATAGGAGATAGTCACAGTCTCTCTCTCTCTCTCTCTCTCTCTCTTTCTCTGTCTCTCTCTCTCCCCCCCCCCATTACCCATTTTCCCTCAGTTTCCATTCTCCTCAGGTGTCCATCCACGAAAATATTAATAAGTGGTTACAAGCCCTAGATTGTAAAAAGCATACAGTACTCTCAGTGAGAGGTCTTGGAATGACAACACTCATGATTTTGTACTTCTATGAGCCCTCCTCACCTAAAAAAGAGGAATGGATGAAGCATATGAAAGCAAATGTGAATAATCATCCAAAAAACCTGACTTGGGACCCCCCATTTCTAAGTTGTAAATGTTACCTCTGTTGCCACAGAAGAGGAAACCAAGTAAGAATCTGAAATGATGGAATTTTTATGTGGCCAATGTACTTTGCTTAGTAGAGCCATTCTCAACAATACATGCGTCTTTAATTAGGTTTGGTATTATCAAGACCTGTGGACAAGGGTCAGATGGAAAAGTAAACACCTCTAGGAGAAATTAGATATTTAAAGCTCCTAGGTAATTGCTTTGTTCTCAGGTAACCCACAACTTTTTGCCTTACCTTTGTAAGAAGAATGGAAGAAAGTAGGACTTTTGAGAAAGAGACTCACTACAGGAGTTTGCAAAGGGGCCTTGCTGCAAGCCATCGAACTTCAGAGGACTCTAATCTGGACCCTGGGGAACACCTAAAACCAGACTCCTTGAGAGAGTTGGGATCTATTGTTCCTGTCCTTCCAGGGGAGCAGAGAAATAACTTCCTGTTGGTGGTTCTAGCTAAGCCTGAGAGCAGGTGACTTACCTATTCACTGAGAGCCTGAGACTCCTGCTTTCTAGCTATTCAGAGATCCAGACCCAGTCTATCCCTGTCTCTACTTATGCTCCTATAAAATCCAATATCCTGAGAGTTTCTGACTACTGTGAGAGTGAGCTGCCAGTACCCAGCAAAACCCTGTCAGTGAGAACAACCCAGCCATCTTGGCCTTTGGCCTAGAAGGGCGATCCCTCCAAGAGGTCGAACTATCAAATATCTGATGAACTTTTAACTTGCCTACCAAAAATTTGGAGGACCAATTAGATCAGATTAGATAGCTAGTGTCGGGATTTATAGACAGATAGAGAAATGTAGCCTGAAGAACTTGAAGACAGCTTCATGAGAAGCCCATATAATGAGGGAGGAGTACCCAGATTGCATAGCTTAGGGACTCCTTTCCCTGGTCCTCCTTCCTTCCTATTTAATAATAATAAACCTAATTTAATGTTTTAACAAGTTGTAAACTAGTCAGATAGTGTTTGGCCTACAACCTGCTTCTCAAGCCTACACAGGTCTGTCCGCTTAGTCTCTGAGTGGTATACCAACAAGTCTACAAACCTTTATATCCATAATATCAACCTAATTGTACCTTCTCTGAGCCTCATTTGTGGTGCTTCTCCTTCTGCTTCTGATTCTGACTTCAATGTTCTCTTTTTCCCAATTATATGTAAAAAATTTTTACCATTCATTTAAAAAATTTTTGAGTTCCAAATTCTCTCCCTCTCTCTCCACCCTTACCCCTTGAGAAGACAATGTATTGATTATACTGTAAAGATTAAAATTAGGGAATATGGGGAGACTGAGGCAGGTAGAAATTAGTTTCTCTCTGCAAGGAGTATTATATTTTTTAGAGGTTTATTAAAGGTTAAAGATTAAAGAATATACAAGTAAGAAACATGTGCCTAGGCCAGAGGCCTAGACAAAATAACCTCACATCACGGAAGAGACGCCTCTGCTCCAAAACAGAAGTCCAAAAGAGAGCCCCCAAAAACCTTTGCCACCAGCTTAAATCCTTCCTCGATCTCAGCCCACCTCAGAATTCCCGTGAGATTACAAAGCATTTTGGGGAAGTGGAGCAAAGGCTTGTGGGGATTGTAGTCCTGTATTCGAGTCTATATTTTACATTTCTCCATTTGATCATTTGCAAAAAAAATAATTTTTTTTCCAAAGGATCATGAAAATATAATTAATTTAAAGATTACAATAATTTGATAAGAGAAAAAAAACAAACAAACCCAATAATTGCTGAACGCATTGACAAAAAGCCAGTTAGAGGACAGTCCCCTTTGGCATGAAAGTACAGATACAAATAAATGTTCAATCAACCACACCCAAAGTTCAATTTTGTGCAGCTTGTGGTCTGGAGGCTTCTTCATGGTGGCTTCTCCAACAGTTCAGTTCTGGATTCAGAGAGGTAGCATCTTCTTTACCTAAAATTCTTCTCAAAAGGAATTTAAACTTTGCAATTTAAATAATGATATTTTTTTACATTCCCCCCATTAAGAGGGCGATTTAAAAAAAAAAAGGATCACTTAGGGATACATGGCTGAGGTATGAGGTATATGAATCAATTGGCAAGAGATATTAAAAAGACATCAGAAAAATCAAAAAGAAAAGAAAAATCTCTAGATGAAAATATAGACTCTCAAAGTCTTATGTGTAAAAATTCCATTTAAGTCACATATATGGCCAATGGAAAACTGGTACCATTTTTCCAGGCATCCATTGTTCCTTCAAGTGTAAGACTTTTTCTTTTTGCTTTTTCTGTTTCCTCAGTGTTCTGCATAGTTACCTGGCATACTGTAAGCACATAATAAATGCTCATAGTTTAACATTGCCTTCACCATTACAAGGCACCCAGAGCAACTAGTTGGTCATCTGATAAGCAACAGATCTTTCTAAAGGAAATTGCTTTCCTACGTTTTATATTAAGAGCTTCCAAAAGGCTTATTTTCTTCTAAGTTAATTCAAGGAAAACTAAAACTAAAATCCAGAGAATGCAGTAATGTTTGATAGCTGAAAGCATTAACTTTGCTGGGGGGGGGGGGGTGGCAGGGAAGGGAGAGGAATACTGATACTACATGGTTCCAGGCCATATGGATGTAGGTTTATAAGGTGATCACTAGACAGCAACACAGGCTATGCTTTTATAAAAGAAGTTATTACTCTAAAAGAAGTACATCAGTTCACTGGAACCTGCTATGCCTCTTAAAAAACAACAACATTCTAATTGTGGTTTATTCTAAAAGACTTTAAAATGTTCAGTGTGTCTGAGATGAGATCCCAGCTATGCCTAGAAATGTTTATTCATGATGATGACCACTATGACAGTACAAGAACAGTGGGAGTCTAGAAATTTGAGACCTAACTCTTTTTCTGCTATTAATTTAGCTGTGTGGCCTGAAGCAATTTTAGCTCATCTTGATAATTCTCAGTTTTCTTCTCTATAAAAGGAAAGGGTTGGACTAGATAATATCTGAGGTACCATCCAGTTCTTACCATGCTATTAAGTGAAAACTAAAGCTTATCACTACCCTCCTTAGAAATCAAAATATTTATAGCAGCACTTTTTGTGATAACAAATAGTTGGAAACAAAACAGATGTCTATCAATTCCAGCATGGCTAACCAAACTGTGGCATACAAATGGAATGGAATATTACTGAGCTATAAGAAATGGTTGATGTGGGGGCTGCTAGGTGGCTCAGTGGACTGAGAGAAAGGGCCCAGAAATGAGAGGTTCTGTGTTCAGATATGGCCTCAGACACTTCCTAGTTGTGTGATCCTGGGCAAGTCACTTAACCCCCCATTGCCTAGCCCTTAACTGCTCTTCTGCCTTAGAACCAATACACAGTACTGATTTTAAGAAAGAAGTTAAGAGTTTTTGTTTTTTTTTAAAGAAATGATCAATGTGAAGGACAGTCAGTCAATAAACATTTAAGTGCCTACTATGTATCAGGCTCTGTGCTAAGTGCTGGGGCTACAAAGAAAAAGACAGTCCTTGCCTTTGAGGAGCTCACAATCTAATGAGAGAGAGAGAGCATGCAAACAGCTATTAACAAAAAAAAAAAGCTAGATCCAGGTGTAAACCTCAAAATTTCTTAGACTTATAAATGTTGGAAATTTCACCATTGGGAAATTTCATACTTGAAAAATTTCCTATTGATAATGGATCTTGACTATTGGAATGTGAACCCCATTGGCATGGGAGGTTCCTTCTCCTACCTTCTTAAGATTACTTTAGGACAGAAATCTTTTGCTGAACAATGGAAAGGACTTTGACCTATGCTTAAGCATAGAACAGGAATTTCTTTGAGTCATGATTGATTTTAGAATTGATACAATGGAGATACTTGGAATCAATCTCCACCCTATTCAATCCTAACAGGATTGAGTAAGGGCTGCAGCCTAGATCAAAATTTAATTATTCCAATCTCTACCCTACTCAGGTTAACAGGATTTAGAAAGGGCTGTAGCAAAGGATCAACGATTTAATTATTTGAAAATATGACCTTCAACAGACATGTGCAAAGCCAGAGACCTCTGGGCGGTCCTGGGTTAAGCTAGAGCCTCCATTGGCACAGGGAAATTGATGGACAGGTGATTGGTAGATGTGAGGACTGAGGGGAGGGAACTTGGATGGTTTCCTTAAGGATAGGGGGGTCTGAAGACTGGGGGGTGGTTGAGAAGTTGGTCGGTGTGGTTGGTGTGTGCTCTGAGAAGCTTGCTCTGAAGGAAGCTGAAGGTGGGGGGCTCTGAGACTGTTTCTCCATTTTGGTCACATGAGTAATAGGGACTGATCTCCTTTCATTGCCCCAGCTATCTAAGGGCTTGGGCCTTTTGGCCCAGCCTAAACACAGGATAAATAAGAAATAGTCAGTAGAGGAAAGGCACTAGAAGTAAGAGGGATTGAAAAAAGTTTCCTGTAGAAGATTAAATTCTAATTGGAACTTGAAGGAAGCCAGGAGGCAGGGATCAGGAGGGAAAGGATTCCAGGCATGAGGGGACAGCCTGTGAAAATATCTGGAGTCAGGAGATGGAGTATCTTGTTCTAGGAACAGTAAGGAGGCCACTATCACTAGACTGAAGTGTATTATGTGGGGCAACAGAGGGAAGGTATAAGGTATAAAAAGACAAGAAAGGTAGAGTGGAGGTAGGTTATGAAGGGCTTCGAATGTCAGAGAAATTTTATATTTGATTCTGGAGATGACAGAATAAGGGGGTGATATAGTTGGATACTTATTTTAGAAAAATTACTTTGTTGGCTGAGTGGAAGATGGACTGGAATAAGGAGAGACTAGTGATAAGCTGACCAAGGGGCAAGCTATTGCAATAGTCCAGACATGAGAAGATACCAGGTGGCAGATTCAGAGGAGAGAAGAGGCCCCTAGGGCATATTACAAGATTGGCAATGGGGAAAGTGAGGAGTTGAGAATGACATCCAGATTATGAGTCTGGATGACTGAGAGAAGGGGGTTGCTCTCAACAGTAATAGAGGTTAGAAGCGGGTCGTACATGGGGTGAAAGGTGAGTTCAGTTTTCAACATGTTGAGTTGATGATGTCTAATAGAAGATGAGAGGCTGGTGGTCAGCCAAGAAGTTAGAACGGAATAAAAGGAGATTTGAGAATCACTAACATAAAGATGAAAATTGAACCCTTGGGCACTGATCATTAAATGTAACAATGTAGGAGAAGAGAACCCAGTACAGAGCCATGTGGGACACTCAGAGATAGGAGTAGTCAGATAGCTAGAAAGAGAACCAGGATAAAGTGGTATTCCCCAAACCTAGAGATGATGGTATCAAGGAAAAAGTGACCAGCATTGTCAAAGTCTGCAGAGAAGTCAAGGACAGGGACTGAGAAAAGGCCAATTGGGTCTGCAGTTAAGAGATCATTAGTAACTTGGAGAAAGCAGTTATAATTGCATAATAAGGTCAGAAAGTCAAGAAAATAGGAGGAAAGTGGAAGCGCCAATTATAGATGGCCTTCTGAAAGAGTTCAGCCACAAAAGGCAAGAGAAATATGGGATGACAGCAAAGACAGAAGGATTAAATAAGATTTTTTTTTTGAGAATGGAGGAGACATAGGTATATTTTTAGGCAGTAGAGAAGCAGTTAGTGGACAGGGAGATTGCAGATAAGTGAGATGGGATGATGGGGGAGGGGGGCATTCTATAAGAGGAGACCAGATAAAATGGGATCGTTTGCCTTGGGGTTGGCCTTGGTAAGAAGGGTGACATTATCATGAGAGATGAGTTAAGGAGATAGACAGAAATAGAATACATTTGGTTAATTTGAGATAAGGAAGGCAAATGGCCTCAATTTTTTCAGTAAAATATGAGGCAAGGTTATCAGCTGAGAAGATTGGTGGAAGTTTGAGGGGTGATGAAATGGTTTGGAAGAGCCTTGTGTTGAGTGGGACAGTGAGTTAATTAGGAAGATGTAAAAGGATTGCTTAGCAGTAGTGAGGATCTGTTGGAGGACAAGATTTGTAATGCATTTGTAATGGACCCAGGCAGGATAGTTATGTGATTTTCTCCATCTCTATTCAGCAGCACATTGGACGGTGGGAGTGTTAGAAGACTGAATGAGGCCTGATGGGTGATAAGGTGGCAGGGCACTCAAGAAGACAGTATAGAGTTGAACTGATTCATGAAGGGGTCAATTTAGGGAAAGGAAAAGGGGTGGCTGGCAAAGAAATGATAGACAGCCTGGGAGAGAACTCCAGGGCTTAGATGTCATGATGTGGACAAAAAACAGGGTTTGGTAAGGAAAGGCAGGAAGAAAGGTTGAAAGTCAATATTTCTGGACTCATTAAGGGTATTTTAGTGTTCGTGAACACAGAAATGGTATGCTTATGGGTGATAGAAAGTTTAGTTAAGACCATCTTAGTGTATGCTAAGGTGGGGTGGAGAAAGTCACAGGAAATGAGTGGATGAACTGGGAGGTTAGGGAGTTTGAGGAAGTATTGAGATATACTCTCAATACTCTCAATAGAAGTCTCCTTCTAAGAGGGAAAGAATTGGGAAGGAAAGATTGTGAGCTAGGAACTAAATTTACTGAAGGAAAGGGAGTATCCTGGAGATCTGTGGACAATAGCTATCAGGAATTTGACTGAGTGGTAGATGTGAATTTCATGGATTTAAAAGGAGAGATTACAGAATGATAGTGGTAGGAAAAGAAGCAATAAGGAACCAGGAGGATTTGAATTCCCCCCCCTCTCAACCAGGGAATGAGGGGAATGAATAAAGTGCTGAAAAGGGTGGGAAGGGAAGTTGTGTCTAGAGGGAGAGGTCTTAGAAGCCTCAAAGAAAAAGATTTAAAATGAAAGCAAGTTTGTTGCCAATGGAGCAGTGAAAAAGATAGGGAGCTTTTAAGAGGTGAGACTTGGGTGAGGGTGGGGAGGACTGATGAGAATAAGAAAAAGGAATCAGGATGATCAGGGTGAGGAAGGGAAATGGAAAGATCTACATGAACAGATGCAGACTGAAGTAATCAGTCAAGAAAACAATATGCACAATGACTACAGCAATGTAAACAGAAAGAACCACCAAAAAAATCTGAAGTAAATATTGCAAAGAACAAGCCCAACTCAAAAAGACACCCTTACCCCCATCCCGTGGCAAAGCTGGGAGGCCTGTGAGTATTGGACATTGCACATATTTTCAAACTTTTTCAATGTACTGATCAGTTGTGTTGATTTTCACCCTCTTTTCTTTTGCCTTTAAAGAAATATTATTTATTAAATGGAATGGCTTTCTTGAAGGGAGAAGGGAGGGATACTGGAGGAAATTATAGTGATATAAAAAAATACATGAATTACACTTTTAAAAAGTGTTACTATGTAGCTATAAGTAATGAGGGTTTGGGGGGACAGGGGAATAGAGCAAGGGTATAAAGGTTGGAGCAGAAAGCCAGCAAAGATGAGCGAGAAAGGTTCAGATGTAACTTGTTGAGATGTAGAAAAATGTGTAAAGAGAAAAAATGCAACAAAGAAACTTGATTATCCAAAAAATGATTCTTAAAATAGAAAGTGAAGGAAGAATTTAAAGAAGGCAATTGTCCACCCAGCAAAGTCAAAAGAAAAAATAAGACTGTGATGATGGGGTCAAGAGGATGACTCATAAATGGATCTGAATATTAAAAAGAGGCAAAACCATAGAAAGTGCCCAACTTGGATCAATCCTAGGGCAAAGGGAAAGACTCAGGGCAAAGTAGGGACAAAGTTAATAAAAAGCAAAGAAGATACAGCAAAAGCAGCAAAGGGCACGTGCAACCTAGTAGACTTAAAGATTTGAAAAACACTCAGTTGCATTTGCTCAGAAAACACAATTTGATTCTAGCTCCTACTGAATGAAAATCATTTGTTTACATATTCTGCCCTAGTTACTTCACCCTAGCACAAAATATGTCTGTCCCCAGATTCCTTGGGGGGTGTTAAGTGCTGGCTACACTAAATTTTTATCTGGCCTTGTTAATATTAATGTTTTTATTTGATGCTATAGTTGTTAGGAAATGAACTGGATAGTCATTACATGGTCTTGCATTTATTTGCACATATTTACCTTGTCCTTTGGGGAATTACATTTGAAAATATAAGATTAGCTATGATTAAAAGAGCCAATTTGAGAAATCTAAAAAAGCTATCACATTAATTGCAGTGCTTTCTGAGCCTTAACTAGTGTTTTTCTAAATAGGACTTGTGTTCCTAGAGTTTTTGTTGCTATGTCATTCATATGATGGATATTGTGTTTAAATCACAAAGTTTGAAACTTTTCTTTCATAATCATTAATGTAAAGATCCAGACTGATGGCTAAAGTTACATTCCTGACTCCTCTTCTCATTCCTCCCTCTCCATCCCCTCAGCCCAAAATAGAAACCTGCTCAAAGATCACAAACTAGTCTTCCAAGGCTGCCCTTTGCTCCAGCCAAGGGCACTCTGGAACATGTAAAATTAGCTCTGGCACAGGTACAAAGGATTCTGACCCCAGATAAAAATCAGAGGGAAGGATCTCAGACTGAAAACCACATGATGACAATGGAGGAATTGGGCCCAGCAACTGGTTGCCTCAGCAGGGCTCAGATTACAAACTAGAGGAAGCTTGTAGGAAGGTCATGAATAACCAGAGGAGAAGGTCATTGAAGTTAGAGCTAGGAAACTTAAGAAGTCACCTAGTCCAGTCTCTTCTTTTTACAGATAAGGAAACAGAGCCTCTGAAGGGCTAGCAGCCATCCAAAGTTGCCCACATCCTGTGACTGACTCTAAATCCATCAGTTTTGACAGATGGCCATCAGGCCACCCCTATTTGGGAAACACTATCCAGGCCAGTCAATTAGGGCAGGAGTTTTAGGATAGACACACAGGAATCACAAACCCAACCCTTCCTTTGACCCAAAAATCCCAAGAAGTAGGTAGAAAACTACAGTTGCATTAGTTACATTTATTCTTCATACAAATATTTTACAATTTTATTTAAAAACCATTTTTTGACAAAATCATATACACATATTTATATAAAGAAAAATAAAACTCTAGGATAGAACCTAGGGAGCAAGATGGTTTAAAAAACAAAGAAAATTAAAATTTCTTTTTTCTGATCATTAAGTACTGACAAGGTTTTAACCTTCATTTCAGGGAGAAGGGGTTTTCTCCCTACTCAAGGGGCAGTACAGGTATTAGAGGTTAGCCTGAGCCTTCCTGACTTTACCTTATAAAAAAAGTGGCAGGGATGGGGAAGAGGAAGTAGAGTTGCTCTTCGCCCCACTCCCAGAAGCAGCCAGTGAAGTGAGAAAATGGGAATATAGAAAGAGATTTGCATTGCCACACCCACACTTCTAGGAATTTGGCATGCACTCTTCTTCTAGGACAGGTTCCCAGGGAAATGGACAAGTCAATTCCCAATCATAGCCCTTCTAACAATCTAACAATCCCTGGAGGCCTCAGAGCTAGACCCAAATGCTCCCTCCAGATGGTCTTCTTACCCCTCTCCCACACCCACTAAAGTGCTCCTTATTCTAATTCATTTTATATCTAGACCCAAATTATCTTATAGGCTCACTCCACAGCATGCTTTCATCCTCTAAACCCAGAACACTCATTGTATCTAATCCCTTGATACACACCCCTGAGTTTTTTAATTTCCTTTTATTTTAGCAGCCCTATTATGAACACACTAGTGCATGCAGCCTCATGCTCATAACCCACTGCCAGGGCAGCTCCAAAGGAACACAGCTGCAGAAAAACCCTACAGACCCCTCACCTCCATTAGGTCAAATACCTCACTCACGCGCACCCTGACCAGAAATGTACAGGGATTGATGGTGGAGGGGGAGTTACAAACTCCCAGTACAAGGGAATGGGAACAGGATCATTGAGGGTGTGGCAGGTTCTACAATAAGGGGCTGTGGGCAGAGAGGGCCGCCCTGTTGTGTTGCGCCCTCCCCAAACAGAGGATCCAAGAAGGCAGGGCACGAGGATCAGAGAGATAGATAGATAGATAGCTTGATAGGAGACCCTCCAATTGCCGAGAGGGACCCAGGAAAAAGACAGGCTCCGTTCCCCACAATTAACTGGAGACTGGACTCCTGATGGCCTGTCCCCTCCCTTCTTCCCTTCCCCGGCACCTCCTGAGAAGCCATACCGCATGTGGTTATCAGCCCACCCCCGGGGAGACCCTTTGGGAGGGAGGGAGTCACGGCAGGAGCGGGGACGCCTCAGGGAGAACACTCACAGGGAAGCCCATCCCACTGTCACTGGGCCAGGCCAAAGGTCCGCAATAGAGTAGGAAGGTCCCGAGCATCCGCAGCCCCATAGACATCACTCTGGCCCAGCATGGACAGGGCCATGCGCAGGGTACTCCAGATGTTCTCTGACATGGCGCCTCCTTTACCCCGGGGACCTCGGCTTTTCTGCTGCATGTTCAAGGCCTCCAGGAAGTGTTCCACAGCTTCTCTGTGAAATAAAGGGCAACGACTAAGAAGAAGAATGACAAGAGAAACTGGCCAACAGACGGGTTAATGCTGGCAAACCACCCAGAATAGCTGATCCCCATCAATTAAAAATGAAGGGAAGGCGTGTGTGATGGGGGCAGGGTGGACAATGCAGAAAGATGTGCTCTCACCGGTGGGCCCCAAGATTAATGCAGCTTATCCCCAAGTTATAGCGGGAACGGATATAACCAGGCTGTAGTTCCAGGGCCCGGCGGTAGGCAGCCACTGCTTCTTCACTCTGATTTCCATTAGCTAGTGTGGCTCCCAGTTTATTCCACAGCAAATAGTCCTACAGGCAGAAAAAGGCGGGAAGTAAAGGGGAGAGGACGAGACAGCAAGGAGACATGAGAGGGATCTTCCTCAACTTCACTGCTCTCCATCATTAGCTATGTAATTGTCTCCACTGCCTACAGAACAGACTATAAAACACCTTATCCTAGCACAGGATCAAAAGATTTAGACCTGGAAATGACCTTACCAATCATCTAGTCCAATTCTCTAAATTAACAAATGAGGAAACTCAGACCCAGAATTTAAGTGACTTGTTCAAGGCCATTTAATTATGAGATCCAGTATTAGGAACAGGCTTCCTCTACAACATACAGTGATTCTCCATAGTAAGGGTTAACACTATTCAAAGTCTTACTCTGGTCAAGGTCCATAGCAGTAAATACTTATTAAACTGAAGTGAATTGACTAACTTTTGAGATTCATTTCAATTAGTGATCAGTGGATTCTTTCCATCTTTATTTTGCGGTCTAGTTCTGGGCAATGTCTAGGCTTTTTATTTTTTTTTTTAATTACAATGTTCAGGGACTCTGATTCTTAAATTATTTCTCCTTGACCTATTTCCCAAGTCAATTATTTTTTATATCAGATAGCTTACATTTTCTTCCAATTTTTTATTTTGTTCTTATATTTATAGTCTTTTTTTTTAACCCTTACCTTCCATCTTAGAATCAATACTGTGTGCTGGTTCTAAGACAAAAGAGTGGTAAGGGCTAGGCATTGGGGGTTTAAGTGACTTGCCCAAGGTCACACAGCTGGGAAGTGTCTAAAGCCAGATTTGAACCTAGGATCTCCCGTCTGTAGGCCTGGCTCTCAATCCACTGCCCCCAGCTGCCCCCTGATATTTCCAGTCTTTATGGAATTTTGGAGTCATGGTTTTGTTTGCATTAGTATTGTTTTCAAGGAGTATATTTCTTGGATAAAGTTTACCACTTTCCCTTCTAGCTATATATTCTTCTGCCAAGTCTTTCCTCCAAAGGTTTTATTTTCAATTTTTTTTATCTTTTGTTTCATTTATTCTTGATATTCATGCAGTCCCTTTTGTGTCTCTGTAGCTTTCATGAAGTCATTCATTTTGGGGGAATTTCTACATTTGCAATAATTGTTTATATTGAATGACATTTTCTTTCATTTACTCATCTGTCCACTTTTAGACCCTGAATGCCAGAACCAATTTCTTCCCTTCTTTTCCCTCCCATATAGGGTGGCTGGCATTAATCTGGATCGCCTGAGTTTCTGCACTGGCCTTCACCCCTTAGGGCAAGATCCCCTTGGATCTTTTAGGATCTCTTAGGACCTTTAGGTTTTCTTTAGTAATTAAATTTCAGTGTTAGGGGATAAATCAAGTCACTTCAGCAAGTTCTTGGACTTCCAAAATACAAGTCCCTCTACAATCTGACTCCAATCTATCTTTCCAGTCATATTTCATACTTCTCCCCCTCCCTACCCAACCAGACTACCCAACCAACCAATGCCCAAATGTGTCCTACCCTCTCCCATAACTCTATATTTTCACAGGCAATCCCTACATGGAGGAAAACCAATCCAAAGGACTTCTATCTTCAACGTCCTTAACTTCTCGATAAAGAAAGTAAAGTAAAGACCTTCTACTTCTGGATATTCGTTCTCTCCTCCTGTTTTTTTTTTGGTGATACTACATCATGGTTCTCTTCCTTCCTGCTCATCTACATCTTGTCCCCTATGCATCTACATTCCTCAGGGTTCCATCCTGAGGCCTCTCTTCTTTCTTGGCAATCTCTTCACTTCCCATAGTTCCAATTGTCAACTCTAGGCAGAGAACTCTTGAACCTACATTTCCAGTCTCAACACCTCAAACTGCCTGGTGGATATCTCAACCTCAACAAACCATAGACTTCAATATGCCAGAGAATTCATTAGTTTGTCCTCTTTAATTTCCCTATTTCTGCACCATTTCCCCAGTCTCTTGGGTTTGCCACCTAGGGCTCTTCTCCCTCCCTTACCCTTCATCTCCAAGAACTTGTCAAATCTTACTGATTCTTCTTCCACAATGCCGTGTATATCCATTCCCTTCTCTCCTCACATGGCAACCACCCTATTTCAGGTTACCAGACTCCTAACCAGTCTGCCTCCAGTTCAATCTCTATATTTAAACTACCTGTTATTCCTAACGCCTTACTTAGACTATGTGACACCCCTCAATCAGCAAGCTTCAGCAGCTCCCTATCACCTCTATGAGAAAATATAATTTCTTCTGTTTTGCCCTGAAGGTTTTCACAACCTAGCTCCAGATCATCTCTCTAGACTTAATGCACACTTCTCCCCTGTGTTCATGCCAGACTACACACAACCTAGTCCATCTGCTGCTCTTCACACATAAAATTCCATCTCCTACTTCTTTGCTTTTGTCCTGGCTGTCCTCCATGCTTGGAATGATCTTCCTTACTTATGCTTCTTGAGATGCCCTCAGTTTCCTTCCAGCCCAACCTTGTTCAAGGGGCCTCTCCTGATTCTCTAGATGTTACTTACTTTATAAACTACATTTACCTATCTGTGAGCTCATGGTATCCTTACAACAGAATGTAAGCTTCTTGAGGGCAGGGACTATCTTACTTTCCTATTTATAGCTCAGTGGCTAAGCACAAAGATGTGCTTAATAAATACTTGCTAACTAACATTTGAAATCCTCATCCTTTAAGATTCAGTTCAGGTGCTCCATTGTCTGTGAAGCCTTCCTTTCCTCTCCCAGTGATCTCTCACTCTGTAAATTTTTTATGACACTCATAAGAACACAGGAGACATTATAATTAGTCTACACACGGGCTTCTAAATTCTAAGATCTCGAGCTTACATTTTTATAAGTAAGGTTTGCAGAGTACTAAAGAGAAGCATAATGACATTTCTTAACCTTTGTGTCCCCTGCTTCAGCACAACACCTATAAACAGTTAAGTCCTTGCATGTTAGTTGAATTTTATCTTACACATATAACTTTGATATCATAAACAATTCTGAAAGACTCAGGAGCATCGATCAATGATCAGTCATAAATCCAAAACTGAATTCCGCCTCTTCCCCTAGCTTTATGTCCATGGTTGCCTCCAGTTTCCGATCCCCACTATGGCCTTATGATCCTGAATGTGTACCCCCTTTCCGAACTCACTGAAGTGTGAAACATGGCAAGTTATACACCATGACTTCAGACTGGGTCCATCTGGGTCTAGACTTGGCCTCATGTTTTTTTCCCAAAAATTATTTGGATGTTAGTGTTTTATTCAATTCTAGAATTTTAAATCTTAACTTTTCATTTTTAAAAGTCAATTAGGGGCAGAGAGGTGGCTCAGTGGATTAAGAGCCAGGTCCAGAGATAGGAGGTCCTGGGTTCAAATCTGATGTCAAATACTTCCCAGCTACATGATCCTGAACAAGTCACTTAACCTCCATTCTCTAGCTCTTACCACTCTTCTGCCTTGGAACTAATATTTAGTATTGATTCTAAGACAGAAGGTAAAGTTATTTAAAAAAGAAATAATTAAAATCAGCATGTTTTCCTCAGTCTTTTAAAAGTTCCATCTTTTCTAGGTGTCTATAGTGGATAACAAATAAAAAAATATAACTTTCAGAGGGCAGTTAGGTGGTACAGTGGATAGAGCACCAGGTCTAGGCCAGAAAGATCAGAGTTTGAATCTGAGCTAAGACACTCACCAGCTACATGATCAGAGGCAAGTCACCCAACCTTGTCTGCCTCAATTTCTTCATTTGCAAAAAAAGCTGGAGAAGGAAATGGCAAACTCCTCCAGTATCCTTGCCAAGAAAGCCCCAAATCAGGTCACAAATAGTCAGACTCAACTGAACTATAATCTAGGCCACTAGGTAGCTCACTAGATGCTGGGCCTGGAGTCCAGAAGAGCCAAGTTCAAATCCAGCCTCAGACCCCAGCTAAATGACCCTGGGCAAGTCAGCCAACCCATCTGCCTCAATCCATGGAGAAGGAAATGGCAAACCAGTCCAGTATCTTTGCCATAAAAACCCCCAGGACAGTATGGTCCACTTTGGCAGCCAAGTGGCACAGTAGACAGAACACTGGGTATCATCGTCCTGAATTCAAACACTAGCCTCTTGTTTCCCCCCACACCTCCCTCTCTCCTCGTCCTGTGCTCACATCAGGGCGAACGCTGAGGGCAGCCGTGAAGCAATCCACTGCCTTGTCATATTCCCCACTCAGGTTGAAAAGGACCCCAAGGCCACACTGCACATCAGGGTCAATGGAGGCAGGATCTAGCCGTACAGCTGCTAAGAACAACTCCTTTACCTCCACAAATAAGGAGCTGGGAGAAGGAAAGAAGAGAAGAAAAATTAGACAGGCACAGCTGTGTTCCAGTCATCTGATCCCATTTCCTAAACATACCCAGAACAGACCCTTCAGCCACTCAACCCATCTAAACCTCGGAGGCTAAAACTCTTTGCAAAACCACTTTTCACCTTGGCATCTTTGTATACAAATCGAACTTCCAATTGTTAAATCTAAGATTTCCATCCACTCCTGAGACCTCGGATCTGAATCTCCCTGAATTTCAGTTCACTAAGACCAACCAGGAAGAATCACTGGATACTACACCTGGAACAAACCTTGGAGATCATCTCTGGGGGATCTTAACCTCGGTTTTGTGAACTTTTTAATAATATGTTTTTAAGTAAGAGCATTTAAGCAAAATTAGTTTTCTTTATAATCTTATGTATTTTGTTCTAAAAACATTCTTCTGAGAAGGGGTCCCTGGCACAATATATAGGGTTTAATAAACCCTGATTTAGACCCAGACCTTTCTTTATTTTCCAAATGAAAGAACTGAGCCCAAGGGTCAGCTAGGTGGCACAGTGGATAAAGCATCAGGCCTGGAGTTGGGAAGACCTGGGTTGAAATCTGGCCTCAGTCATTTCCTAGCTTGTGATCCTGGGCAAGTTACTTAAGCCTGATTACCTAGCCCTTCCTGCTCTTCTGTCTTAAAATTGATACTAAGGGCTTTAAAAAAAGAAAAAAAAAGACTCGAGGTCCAGAGAAGTAAGGGGCTTGCCTATGACTGCCCAAACAGCTTATTTTTCTCAGACTCTAATTCTTTTCTCAGCCCAACCTCAGCCTAAACCACACAGCTTCAGCAGGACCCCTCACTTACTCAGACAGCAAAGAACCCAGGATACGCTTGCTCGGACCCAGCACTGCCCCACCAGCTCCCTCCTCGGCAGGTGCCACCAGGTGGGCATAGGCAGGTGTGTATCGTAGCCAGTCCCGCAGGGTCTCACAGGCCTGGCGCTGCAGGGACTCGTTGGTGAAGCTCACAGCCAGGGCCATTAGTGCTGTCAGATTATCTGGCTTTAGCTCCAGACATCTGTAACAAGGTGGGGAGGGGAAGTAAAGAAAGAGAGGGGTTAAGCAGTAAATGAGTCTAAATACGGTAGGAACTCCAGAGGCTAGGTCTGCGCCACAGGCACTGTGCACCAAAGCCCCAGATACTGAATCAATACAGACTCACGTTACCTAGTTCACCTAAGACCAGAGAATTCTCTAGATTCAAGATGGTTAGGCTCTAAAGAAATATTAGTCTATCCTCCAGTCATTTGCCTGAGGGAAAAATGAAGATTTAGAGGCTTAGGACCTAGCTGGGGTCCCATGAGGACATGGGCTGATGTGGGAATGGAATCAGTTTCCATCCAAAGCAACACAACATTCACATTCTAGTCTTAAAAATGTGCTCTTTTGAGGGAGCAACTGGGTGGCTCAGTGGATAGAGAACCAAGTCTGGAGACAGGAGGTCCTGGGTTCAAATATGACTTCAGGTACTTCTTAGCTGTGTGACCCTGGGCAAGTCCCTTAACCCCCGTTGCCTAACCCTTATTGCTCTTCTGGTTTGGACCCAATACACACTATTAATTCCAATATAGAAGGTAAGAGTTTAAAAAAAAAACCAACAGAATGTATTCTTTTGAAGGACTAGCAGCTTAGGTATGGACTGAAATCACTACAGACGTCATCTTTCATGGTACTCACCTTCGGAGGGCACTGATAGCCAACAGCTCCTGCTCATTCTCTGCTTGTGTGGTACCCAGGTACTGCCAGGCCTGTAGGAAGGTTGAAAGAGCCCATAACTCATGGAGCTACCCCTGAGATGTGCCCAGAGAAGGAGGGAAAGGATTGTTGCACTTTCTGTTTCATTTTCTTAATCTTTTCCCCTAAGCTCTAGTCCAAAATACCAAGTTATGAGCTTGGCACACAGATTGAAGCATAGTTTTTAACTTTCTTATTTTTCTTGGTTTTTGTGTTTTGCAATGTGGCTAATATGGAAAGTATATTCTGTATGACTCTACATGTAGAATAGATGTCTAACGCTTGTCATTCCAGGGTGGGGGAGTAGTATAAGGGGAGGAGAGAATTTGGAACTCAAAAAATGTTTTTTATTCAACCACTCCCTCCCCTCCTCACACCATAGAAGACATCATCCGACAAACAGATATTATATATAGATTATGTCTTTCATGTTTCTACTTCTCAGTTCATTCTCTGGAAGTAAAATAATCACAAGTTATTCTTCAAATATTAAATCTGTAGCTGTATAGAATGTTCTCTTGTTTCTATTCATTTCACTCTTCATTATCTTATATCATTCTTTCCAAGTTTTTAAAAAGTTAATCATCTCAGAAGCAGCTGGGTTGGCTCAGTGAATTGAGAGACAAGACTAGAGACAGAAGGTCCTGGGTTCAAATCTGATCTCAGACCCTTTCTAGCTGTGTGACCCTGGGCAAGTCACTTAACCCCCACTGCCTGGCCCTTACCACTCTTCTGCCTTTAAACCAGCACACAGTACTGATTCAAAGAAAGAAGGTAAGGGTTTTTTTAAAAAATGAATCGGCTCATCATTTCTTACAGCATAATAATATTCCTTTACCATCACATACCACAATTTGCTTAGCCATTCTCCAATGGATAGATGGAACTTGAAATTTTTTAAAATAAATGTTAAAAAAACTTTTACATATAATTGGGAACTATTTAATGAAACAAATAAAAATATATTTTTAAAATATAAAAAAAGAAAGTATGAAAGGCAAAAAAGAAAAAAAAGCCCCAATTATCTATCTACACCCCACAATTATCTGTCCTTCCCCAGTACTTAGAATTAGGGGAGGCATCTGGGTCTCACAGGCACAGGTCACTTACTTCCATATGCTCAGGATCCTGCTGCACTGCTGCCTCAAAGAGGAGTACTGCATTTGGCAGGTCCCCCTCCTGTAGCCGCAGCAGCCCCTCTGCAAAAGGCTGCGGATGATCCCGAAGTGGGTTCTCTTCTTCAAACTGGTATCCCTACAAGAGAGATGAAAAAGTGAGATGAATAGTCATAGCTCTCCCATGAGGCTAAAGGAAGTCTTATCTGCGAAATGCCTTCAGTCAGAGGAAAAAGGGAAAAGAAGAAAATATAATGGGAAAAGAAGTAGACTTGAAAGTAAAGACCCCCAAAAGAAGTACTGATAGAATTTTGGCAAGTTCTCTGTCTATGGGCATCTGTGTGCGAGGCCCTGTGCTGGGGACAACAAAACAAAAGTCATGGTCATCAAGGAACTGACAGGATGCCTCTGAGTGAAGGGGAAGTCATGATCTTGGGCCAGGGAGACTTGATGGCACCTATACCTGATCAGTGAATTTCTATATGGAATAATTAATAACATGATATCATGCTTCTGTGGTTATTAGTATTTGAGTAGAAACAAGCAAACTTACTTTCCCTACCCCACTTTTAAAATATTATTAAATTAAATTTACTGAATCATTAAATATTGAATATTAAGAAAGCATTTAAAAGTTATCCTAGTCTGAAGCTTTTGGAAGGAGAAATTACATCCTGCTTCCTCTCTTTCCATATAAGTCTAGGAAAGACTGAAGAACTTAAGACAGTGACTGGACAAGAGCAAGGGGCTCTTGATGAATGCAATTTGACCTAAGAGAAGGAAAAGCTTTGGGTAATAGAACCGTTAAGAAGATGGCATATTTGCCTTTACTGCCATCTGCTGACCATGAGAAAAGTACAGTGTCTTGGGCAAGTCCATAAATATTATGTGCTATCTCTATCTACTTCAAAGGGAGGCTTGAATGTTTTTACCCTTCACTTCCTACCACCACTTAAACTTGCCTCTGAAACAGACCTGAATGGCAAAATAAGGACTTTTTAAAGCTTCCCATAGACTCAAAAGGGATTTCTTGTATTGGCTGGTCCCCAAAGTCATCACAGGACCAATAAAATCTTAGATTTAAAGATAGAAAGCACCTCAGTGATCATCTAGTTCAACTCTATTCATTTTACAAATAAGGAAACTAAGACTGAAAAATATTAAGAATTTGTCAGTTCACAGAAGTATTTAGGACCAAAGCCAGGATTTGAACCCACAATGTCTCTGACTTTTGATATTGGCTGTCTCAAAGACAGAACTTCAAGGTGCCAGACTTGTTCACTGATTACAACTAGCAGAATAATAAAATGTTAAAATCAGAACAGAACTTAAAGGACATACAGTATCAAGTCCTTGTTTTACAGATGACGGAAATAAGGCCCAGGGAAATAAAGTAGGCTGCTTGAAGTCACACAGCTAATAAATTTCCTAATGATTACAACAGTGAAAAAGGGAATGAAATACCTCAGGAGACAGTGGCCCCTCATTAATTTTCAAAAAGATGCTGCATGGTCACTGCACAGGTATATTATAGTGGAAATTTCTTTTCCAATGTGTACTGGATATGGTGATTGAGGTTCTTTCCTGCTGCAGGGTGGGCCAGCCTCCCATAGGGGATGGGATCTTGGAGGTGGGACAATGTCATCGTAATGATAGATGGGAAACCGCAGCACAGGTTTCACAGGATAAACTGCTCTACCTTGCGTCAGGCCTGACTTTATTTTATACCCTCATGATCACACATCTACTTGGCACACAGTTTTATTCTCAACATATATGTTTCCATAGAACCTAACAACAAACAGGAAGCCTAGGGAGATAGTCAATGAAACATTGTTTCTAAGTGCAAGATCAGAGGGTAGAATCAACATGACCCAGATATAGGTTAGGGAATTCAGAGCACAGATTTGCCAGAAGTTTTTATGCCTTGAAAAGGGGGTCCTATCTAAATGGGTATATAAGAACCTTAGGTTTAATTTTGTAAGTGGGATCTCCTGGTAATATCCTGGGGGAACAGAGTGAGACATCTGTATTAACCCTGCAAGCATGTTGCTCTCATCTATTTTTCCTGGGGCTAAGTAAGAATAATAATCATAGCAATTCCAATAATAAGGGGATATTAGTAAGGAAAGTCACTTAGTGGGGTGTCAGTGGATGTTTCCATCCTTCCTGGGGGCTGCTTTGCAGTCCTCGGTTACCACATGTGAAAATGTCAAAAGCTTGGTCTTGATGGCTCCCGGCACTTTCCGATAAATGTTGTGTATCTTCCCCCCCAATATGTTTTTACTTATTTAATTAGATATTTCTTAATTACATGTAAAAATTGTTAACATTCATTTTTTTCTTATTTTGAGTTCTAAATTCTCTCCCTTCCACCCCTTTTACCTCTTCCTTTACAAGGCAAGCAATTTGATATCCAAGAAGAATGAAATAAAAAGTATTGTAATATACATTCAGACTCCATCAGTTCTTTCTCTAGAAGTGGAGAGCAAATTTCATCACAAACCCTTAAGAATTGTCTTAGATCATTGTATTGTTGATAATAGCTAAGTCATTCCAGTTGGTCATACTTTATTGCTATTACTATATACAATGTTCTCCTGGTTCTGCTCACTTTACATCAGTTTGTGTTGTCTTTCCAGGTTTTTCTGAAACCATCCTACTCACTATTTCTTATAGTACAATGGTATTTCATCACAATCACCGAAAACAACTTGTTCAGCTAATCCCCAATGGATGGAAATCCCTTCAATTTCCAATTTTTTGCCCCCACTATAAATATTTTCATATTAATAAGTCCTTTTCCCTCTTCTTTGATCTCTTTGGGATTACAGACCTAGTAGAGGAATTTCTGGGTCAAAAGATATGCAGAGTTTTATGGCCCTTTGGGCATAGTTCCAAATTGCTCTCTGGAATGGTTAGATCAGTTCACAACTCTTCCAACAATGCATTAGTGTCCCAATTTTTCTACATCCCTTAAAACATTTGTCATGTTCCTTTTCTGTCATAACCAATTTTACAGATGTGAGGTGGTGGTACCTCAGAGTTCCTCTAATGTGCCTTTCTCTAGTCAATAATGATTTGGAACATTTTTTCATATAACTATAGATAGCTTTGATTTCTTCATCTGAAAACTACCTGTTCATATCCTTTGACTATTTATCAGTTGGGGAATAATTAATATTCTCATAAATTTGGCTCATTTCTCTATACATTTAAGAAATGAGGCCTTTATCAGAGAAATGTGTTATATATGTTTTTTTCCCCAATTTCTTGCTTTCCTTCTAATCTTAGATATAATGGTTTTGTTTGTGCAAAATCCTTTTAATATAATGTAATCAAAATTACTGTATAATTTTATTCCAGTTTTTTTCTTAAATAAAGGATTTATTTTTAGTGTGAACAAAATTTTGATGCTTCAGAAAAAGCAACAGTTTTAGAAGGGCAGACTATAGTGCACCATTCTTACCACTGTTTTTAAAAAGATAATCAAAAACAATAATCTTATGTTTGATCATAAAATCCTCCCTTATCCACAGATCTGATAGGTAAAATTTTCCATCAGGTAAAATTTTCCATGTTTCCCTAATCTGTTTCTGATATCACCCTTTACGTCTTAACAATATACCCGCTTTGACCATATCTTATTATACATTGTGAATGCTGATCTATACTTACTTTCTGCCAAACTGCTTTCCAATTTTCTCATAAATTTTTGTCAAATAATGAGTTCTTGCCCCTAAAGCCTGGATCTTTGGGTTTATCAAACACTAAATAACTATAGTCATTTAATACTGGGTATTGTGTACTTATTATTGTTCCACCACTCTATTTCTTAGCCTGTACCAGATTGTTTTGACAATTACTTTGTAACTGCTTTGTGATTTTGAGATCTGATACTTCTATGCCACCTTCCTTCACATTTTTTAATTAATTCCCTTGATTGTCTTGCCTTTTTGTTCTTCCAGTTGAACTTCATAATTATTTTTTCTAGCTGTAGAAAATAATTTTTAGTAATCTGATGTGGCACTGAATAAGTAAATGTATTTAGATAGAATTGTTATTTTATTATATTGGCTTGGTCTTTCTATAAGCAATTAATATTTCTTCAATTCTAATTCTAAAATTCTTTAAGTCTATTTTCCATTTTTGGAGGAGTGCTTTTGTAAGACTTCCCCAGACTTTTAGAGGGTGGGATAGATTCTTCAGTTCATATATAACAGATAAAGAACATAACAATGAGGCCACGTGGGCTCTAGTCCTAGCTATTCCTAATTAGCTGTCTGACTTTGGACGAATAATTTGATCTTGGTAGGCAGTACATAGCTAATATCACACTCTCAGAATGGGAATGAGATGCTAGGCAGTATCACAAAGGGGAAATCAGCCTCCTTCAGAATGTAATAGCAATAAAAACAAAAATATATTGCTCATTTCAAAGATATAGGAGCAACTAGATGATGCAGTGCCAGCCTAGAGTCAGGAGGTCCTGGGTTTCAATCTGGCCTCAGATTCTTCCTAACTGTGTAACCCTGGGCAAGTCACTTAACCCCCATTGCCTTGCCCTTACTACTATTCTGCCTTGGAACCAATACACAGTATTGATTCCAAGAGGGAAGGTAAGAGTTTAAAAAAACAACAAAAATAAGAAGCTTTCTCCCCTTGTTACTTCAAAATTGCTGCCAAATAATCAACATAATTCCTGTAAAAATGGAGATTTGAACTCTAGACTCCAATCCCCAGAAGACCTTGCTCTGGTTCCCAGGATGCTTTGTAACCTCACTGAATTCTCACCTGGGCCGAGAGCAAATTATTATTTAAAGGGTCTCTGCCTAGGGCTGGGGCTCTCTTCCTGTTTCCACTTGCAAGGAAATGGGTCTTTTCATGATGTAGGTGAGGTTGAATTGGGCCTCTTGGCCCTCCTTCACATATGCTTTTCTTATTTGTATATTCTTAAAATTTTAATCCTTAATAAACCTCTAAAAATATAATACTCCTTGCAGAGAAACTAATTTCTACCTTGCCTCAGTTCCCCATAAATTTTAATCATAACACTCCTATAGTATAAAACTGATGAAAAATAATTTTTCCTCCCGTTTTAGAAAGCACTTTCTTGTGTTGAAGTAATTCCAAGCTATTTAAAACTCAGGCCCCAACTTTCCTCTAGCCATTCTTTGTCCCCACAGGACTAAGTACAGGGTTTAACACACAGTAGGTTTGATAAGTGTTTACTGACTGATTCTGTCCCTTTACTGCACACTTTCTAGCCTTCTGACACACCAGTCCCCACCAGCTGCTCTTTGTCTGGCCAAACTGGCCCTCCTGATCTTCCTCCTCCATAGCATCTCATATTCACCTCAGCCTTTTCAAATCCCTCTGTAACTTCAACTTCACCTATGGGAAACCTTTCATACATCCCCCAGCTGCTAGTGCTTTCCCCCTCCACAAATATATTTTTCCTAGTTATACTGATTTTGTTACTAGCACTACCTTATCTTACCTTTTCTCCTAGGGTTCCCTCTCTGCTCCAGGCAACTCTGGACAAACTGCACATCCTGTGCTTTCTTGCCTTCATGCTATTCCTTATAACTAAAATGACCTCCCTAACTATAGGAATTCGTTCCCAGTTCAAATGCCACCTCCTCCGGGAAGTCTTCCCTGATCTCTATAACACTATTTATACCACACTTATGCATTGCTTATACAGAAGTAATATTTGTACTTATCACCATCTCTACCAGACTACAAGCTTTATGAGATAGGGTAGGACATATTATCTAAAATTCCTCCTTCATCCCACATCACTCCTATCTCAGTGCTCTCATACTCAGGGAGATAATATCAAAGTAGCAATTCTTCCTGGGAAGCTCTGTCTCAGCTCCAGGACCCCCACCTCCTGGCCTGTCTTTGCCCTGGGGCCTTCCAAGGGAGCCCTGCATCAGCGCTTTACTGCTCCACACCCACCAACCCACATCCCAGCTTCTCTTCAGAGACTTCTCAGGGGTACTATGTCAGTCCTGATTAAAGCTGGCCACTTGCTGGCCTCTGGATTTGGCCTGGGAGCCCTGGGTCAGCCTGGATCTCTGCCATCCACCTCTGGCCTCTTTGCTCAAGATTCTTCTCCAGTTCTCTGGTGGACATTTTCCAATCTTGCCCTCTGCTCAATAAGTCCTGGTGGTTCCCCATTGACTCAGGGATCAATCTGAAGTCCACTTTGGGGTACTGAAAGTTCCTTACATTTGTCCCCTTCCTCCTAGCCTTCTTCTACCTTAATCTCCCCCACAATTTAGCTCCAGTGGTGCTAAACCCCCTACACTGCATTGACAGCTTTGATAAAGCAAGATGATAGACTTCCAGATTTGTGATTATCTATTAACAAAGGAAGATAGTTATGTTTAAGGTTTCTTTTCATGTGAAGCTTCACAGGAAAACAGATTTATAGAGTATGCACTTGGTAGTTTTCCTTTCTCAGGTTTGGAGAGGGGAAGGTCAAGGCCCCAGAACAGCCACTCTTACCTTATCATAGGAGGAAGAAGTGAGGTCGTCATAGTCCGAGAGCCATGGATGGGCCTCAGCATCCCGTTTTGCCATCTCTTCCCATTCTGCCTGCAGCTTATCCCAGAAGTCGACATCAGACTGGAGAAAGGCAAGTGAGAGAGGACAGGAGTCAGCTCTCACTGCCTCCTACAAATCTTTCTTCTAAGAGTATTCCCTAGGAATCTTCTTTGATCTTACACTCCCACCGTCTGGGTTGCTATCCACAGAAAAGCTCTTCAGGGAACAGGTCCTTAACCTGGGATCCATGAATTTTTTAAAAAAATATTTTGATAACTGTAGTTCAGCAGAATTGCTTTCCTTTCACAATCCACATATTTGATTTTATGCTTTTAAAAACATTATTCAGAGAGGGGTTCATAGCTTATAGTAGACAGAAGGGGTCTCCCTTCAGGAGCAAGGAGTCCTTGCTCCTGGATGTTGTTCTCACCTCTACAGCTGATTTGGCCCTTTCAAATTCTGTATCTAGGACAGGCACGTTCGCTGGCCGTGTGAACTGGTCCACCCAGGCATCTGATGTGCCCTGTGAGAAAGAAAGGGCAGAAGGCCAGTCAATGTTCTCCCATCCGCAGATTCTTCCTCCTCTCAAAAGGCCCCTCAAGCTGAAGAATATCAGCTCCCACTGCCACCCACACAGGGGGGCAGGACTGACAGAAAAAACTGTCAATGACCATCCTTTCCCCACTTGGGATCAGAGAACACTGAGAGGGAAGCCCTAACTTGGAGCAAGGGCTGACTCTGAGGCTGGACTGGGTCATGACAGGGTCCTACCTGCTGCTGTACAAACTCTGCTGCCCACTGTTCTGCCTGCTCCCGGCTGGACCCCGAATTGGCATCCAAGGACACCCGCCCCTCTCCGATCTGTCGCACGAATCGCAGGAACTGGGGCACAGAGACACACACAGGCCACTTGGGAAAGGACTGCCAAGTGTGTGCCCTCAACCATGGCTGAAAGGACCCTGCACACTCCCTTCTCCTTGAACATACCCAGCTCCAGGCAAGATAGAACAAGGGAGCCAAGAACAAAAGGAAGGGCGTCTCAGGCTCTAAGGCTGGGGAGCAGAAGAAGGGAAAAGGAAACCACAAAATAGAAAGGGGCTAAGAGGGAGATAAGAGAAAAGGGGAGTGTGGGCAGGCCTCAAATTTCTTTGCATTGCTAAGGAACTCAATTAGCACTTATTAGGTGCCTACCATATACAAGGCACTGTGCAAAATATGAAAATGAACCCAGCCCCTGTCCCCAAGAAGGCACTCTAATGTGAGGATACAACATGTATCCAAACAAGTAAACACAAGAGAATCTCAAGAGAAGGAGGACCCTAATGAAGAAGAGTCAGTAAAGGCTTTATATAAGATGTGACATTTAAGCTAAGGGGTAGCACTGTGGTGAAAATACCAGGATTGAAGTTAGGATGACCTGGGTTCAAATCTGGCCTCAGATGCTTTTCAGGTATGGCCCTGGGCAAGTCACTTAACCCTGATTGGCAAGCCCTTGTCACTCTTCTGTCTTAAAACTGATACAAAGACAGAAAGAAAGCTAGGAATTCTAAGAGCCAAATGTAAGACTATGGGGATCCCAGGCCTTGAGTGAGCCTGTGCAAAGAAAGCCCAGAGACAGAAGATGGAATCTTCTTGGTAGACTAGAGATAGATTTTAGAGAGCTTTAATGCCAAACCCAGGAATTTGTATTTTATCCTAAAGGAAATAACTATGAACTGAAAAATGTAGAGCAAGGGAGCAGCATGGTCACACCCAAGTCCTAACAATATTAATTTGACAGGTATATGGAGGATAACTGGAAATTTGGAGAACTTGGAAACAAGGAGACTTCTCCAATAGTTCAAAGGAGAAATTTTAAGGGCCTCCACTAGGGTACTGGCAACCTCTCCAGGAAAAAAACAAAACAAAAAAAGGGATATAAGGGTTAGGGTTTGGGTAGGACTGACCAGACAGTAACTGACAGGGTTGGAGAGGAAGGAAAGGAAAGAGTAAACCATGGCTGATGTTGCAAACCTTGGGGACTGGACACAGAAGCTGCCTAAAGAAACAAGCAGGTGAGTAGAAGGAAAAGTAGACTGAAGAGGGGGAGGCAGCATATTTTATTTTGGATCAGTTGAGATTCAGAGGATGGTGGGATATCCAGGCAGAGACTTTGCACAGGTGTTGGCAATAATTTAGGAGACTAAAGATCACATCTATGAGGTAGCCAAGATAGAGACAGTCTGGAAAAAAAGAAAAAGAAAAAAAAGAGGGCCCAAGGCAGAGCCTTGAGAGGCCCCAAGGCTGGTGATTGGGAAATACATGACTATCCTGCAAAGGAGACCAAGAAGGAAATGCCAGATAGGTAGGGGGAAAATCCAGAGAAGAATGACATAGAAGCCAGGAAAAATAAGTGTGCTTGGGAGGAAAAACTGCTTAACAGGGTAGAAGAGGGGAAAAAATAGGAGGATAAAGAAAAGTCTATTGATTAACCATCAGTTCTCTGGTCTTAACATCCAACTGATAAACAGAGGGGCAAAGCAGACAGAGCACCAGATTTGGGGGTGAGGAAGACACAATTTCAAATCTCCACTCAGAAAAGAAGGGGGGAGAAGAGAGGGGAGGATGCCAGAAGCCAAATAGGGGGCAGCTGGGTAGCTCAGTGGATTGATAGCCAGGCCTAGAGACTGGAGGTCCTAGGTTCAAATCTGGCCTCAGACACTTCCCAGCTGTGTGACCCTGGGCAAGTCACTTAACCCCTATTGTCTTACCACTCTTCTGCCTTGGAATCAATACACAGTATTGATTCCAAGACGGAAGCTAAGGGTTTAAAAAGATAAAAAAAGAAAAGAAAGTTGAGAAATAAGTGGGAAGTATAAAAATAGAGATAAGAGTGTGGGCACTTTTATGAGCATTAGGTTGTGGAGGAGAGGAGATGTGTGATGATAGCTTGAGAGAGCAGAGTTTTAAGGATTGTGTATATCTGTAGCACACGGAAGGCTGCAGCAGATAAGAGATTGGCAATGAGAGGAAAAGGAAGTATACTAGAGAGAGTAAAATTCATAAAAGGGGTATGATCAAAGACTAAAATAGAGCAATTGCCTTTAGCAAAAAAAGAGTGACCTCTTCCTCAGAAACTGAAGGAAATGAAGGAACAGGCCAGAAGAATTCTGAGGAGTCTAATAGGGAAAAAAAGAAAATATAAACAGATGGCTTCTGTTTCTCAGTAAAATGGGAGGTGAGGTCCTAAGGGTATTACAATAGGCTTGAGGAAAGAAAAGCCATTGGAAGGGAGTATAAGAATTAAAGGAGAATAAAAGTGTTGCTAAGAATATCACCATGAAGCCATAAATGGCCTGTTGTAACAAGACAACAAAATTCTAGCAGACTTTTTGACATGATTGGGTAACTGTCTAGTAGCCTTGGGTGAGCAGCATGCAATTAGGCTCAAAGAGGGAGATGGTGGCTCTAAGCCAGGGGTGGAGTGTGGCAAGGGGTGAATGAAGACAAAGGATCCAAGGGCAGAGGATAGGCTGGAGTAGAACTGATCAACTATGGGCTCAAAACTGAAGAGAAGTGAGACCAGAGCAGTGCTAGCAGGCTGGAAGAGCAGACAGGAATGAAAGGGACCATAGGGAAAGACCCATTGTCTTATCTCCCTCTCCCAGGACAGAATCAAGTTAAAGAACTCCTGCCCCGTGTTCCATGCTCAGCTCCCTGAACAGAAACAGCAGGGTGAGGCTCACCTCAGAGTTAGCTAGTTTAGGGTCATCCACCTTGGCCACGAAGTCATTGGCAGTGGACTGCAGATCTTCATCAGGAAGATACTCCTTGTACCTGGGCCAGAAGAAGACAGAATGGTCTGATGCTTCATGCATACTCCTTACCCACTCCCAGCCCTAAGCAATACGTTTCTTCTCTTAATGAAAGGGAAATGTATACATATATTAAAAGGAGACAATTAGGAATGGAAGAAAAGCAGAATCCCATATTCTATCATCTTCTCTTCTCTAAGGCTAGGTGGAACAATGGATAGAGCTCTGGATCTTAAGCCAGGAAGCCCCAAATTCAAATCTAGGCTCAAACACCTACTAGCTGTGTGACCCTGGGCAAGTCAATTAACCTGTCTCCTCAGTTTCCTCAACCATAATATTATATATTGTTAATATTATTATAATATGCATATATAATGAGGAATGATAGCACCTACCCTCCAGGGTTGTAAGGATCAACTGAGATAATATTTATAAAAAATCCAGCACACTGGAACATTATCAGGTTTAATCCTTCCTCCCTCCTTTCCTAACACCCAACCTTGAAGGAATGTGGAATCATAGCAGACACAAAAAAGGTCTTAAGACAGCTCAAGACTTATGGTGAGCTAAGAGATTCTATGTGGGATATAATACAAGGAAGAAAAATTAAAGAGACTAAGGTAAAATAAGAAGGCTGGAAAAGATGGCATATAAATATGAATGAGCAATGGTGGAAAGGATAAAAAATATTGCCTGAAATCTTTCCTCTAAAGTACAGGAAGGAACAGCCAGGACTCACCAGTGGTCAGTGGTGGTTGTTCCCTCAGGCTCTCCTAGCCAGAGTTTCTCTTCTGACTGTTCCAAGTACTCCTCAGCCCAGCGGGCAGGGGACACCGATGAGGGGTCTGCAGAGATTAGGGAGATTGGATAACCAATAGGGTCAGCCAGAAAATGGGGAAGTGAAGAATACTATGTAGAGACTAGTTGGCTTCCCTATCCCCTGTATCTCAAAAAATCTATTCACTTCCCTGGACTAATCATACTAATGAATCTCCACTTTCAGGAAATTAGAGGAAGGTTTCTGCAGGTCAAAGAACAAGGCATGAGGCCACACAGGGAGGTCAGGACCAGCACAGTTATGAGTATTAGGCATGGGCTCATATCCCAGCTCTGGTATTTTTCAGCTGTGTGATTCTAAGCAAGATACTTAATCCCTCGATCCCCAGGTTTCTCATTTGTAAAATGTGGAGAGTAATCTTTACACTACTTACCTCACAGAGAAGTAATGAAGTGCTAGAGGAAAAAGTACTCTATAAAACTCAGAGTACCAAATAGAGAAATGATTCAAATATATGACAGAAACAGTCAACCCCAGCAGAGAGGGGAAAAAGGAGAGCAACAATTTTCAAAAGAATTACAAACCACAAAAAACCCCATAAAAGCAAGCTGAAATAGTATGAGGAATTCAAATTAAAATTCTAATGTTTTACTTCAAACCATGAAAACTGGCAAACAATTAGAAACAATCATTACTGAAGGGACTATGAGAAGATAGTCTGTAAAGTAGAATTTAGCTTGGAATAAAGCTAAAAATAAAGAAAAGAAACTAAAATATCCAAACAATGCCATTACTGAACAGTACCCCAAGGATGTCAAAGACAGAAACAAAGGCTCAACATACATAGCATATGTATGTTAGCAGCCCTCTCTGTGGCAGCACAGAACTGGAAGCAAAGTAGGTGCCCATTAATTGGGAAATGACCTGGAGAAAAACTATGCTATGTGAATGTCATGCAAATGAGTATAATTACATAGAAAAAAAGAGCAATTGGACAAAATTCAGAGAAATATAGCAAGATTCATATGAACTGAGACCAAATTAAATAATCAAGAGAAAAATTATATATAATATCTGAAAAAAATGTGAATGAAAAAGATGAATAAAAGGAAATCAAACTTTTGAGTAACAGAAAAACCAGTGAGAGTCCCAGGAAAGAGAGAAACAGACATACCTCCTCCTGGCAGAGGGGTGGGGAATTACTATGAAAGAATATTATGTATATTGATTCAGATTTGTTTTGTTTTCTTTCACAAAAGAGGGAAATAGGAAAGGACTATGACAGACAAAATGTATCAATAAAACATGTTTAAAAACCCAAAGTTCTATAAAAATATAAGATATTATCATGGTGAATAACTTCATTTAGGAGAAAAGGATTATAAGGCGGCAGAAGCCTCCCCATTCCCTTTTAATTCCCTACCTTCTGTCTTAAAATCAATACAAAGTATTAATTTGAAGGCAGAAAAGCAATAAGGGCTAGGCAATTGAGGTTAAGTAGCCTTCCCAGGATCATACAGCTAGGAAGTGTCTGAGGCTAGAATTGAACCCAGGACCTCCCATCTCCAGATCTCTCTATCACCTGAGCCACCTCACTGACCCCTTTCCCATTACTTATTACAAACTGCCTAACCTGCTCTCCCCCTATTCAGACTCAAGAACTGACAAAAGGTCATTATCTGCTTTGTCTTCTCAGTAATTTTTGGAGTCCAAGGACATTACCTAACACACATTCTGAAAAGGATGCTATTAGAGTAGGAACCATATGCCCCCAGCAGGAAGAGCGGTGTGAGTTCTACCAGTTAATGTGTTCCTAGACAATCTGAGAAGCAAAGAAGCCACCTAGAAGTCAGGCTATCCAGATTGTTAAACCCTGCTCTGTGAGCATTTGTTCTGAAATCTTTTCATTCAGTACATTTTCTTAAAGGCAAACAGTACCCAACATCCTGATGAAAAAGGAAGGGGAAAGCTCTAATATACAAATAGGGACAGACTGAAAGTAAGTCTTCTACACTAATGGACTCTGTCCTTTACTCTCCTCATGTCCAGAAATAAGTATAGAGGGATTGATCCAAAAGGTCAAATTAGGAGAGAAATAAGGCTGAAGAATTAACCTCTATCTAAGGAAGTCCACACCTCCCTAAACTAGCAACAGAAGTAACTAGATCATCAGAAAATCTATTCAATATGCAGTTTTCAAGTAATGGCAAACATCAAAATAGAATCTAATTATACAGACACACACTCACAGACACAGATAGGCAGACAGAGACACATACAGACATACAGACACTCTCTTTCTCTCTCTTTACCTTTTGGAGAGCTATAATCAAGACTCTTAGATTCTACAGCACTCCTGGCTCTATGCTCCACTTAACAGGCAACGTAGGTCAAGTTCATTCCTCTCTTCCTTCACTATCTACCTCCTTTTCTCTATGTGCAAAACCAAAAAAAGTACAAATTGTACTCTTCTACTCCCCAGGTATGTCACATATATGAATTAGAAAATATCAAGAACATGCTGAACTCTTTGGAAGAAAACCTTAAGAGAAATCAAGATATAGTATTATGATTGATAATATCATTTAGTTCTAATAATACCTGATCTTAAAGAATATCATTTCCCCCTGCCTATAGAATATGAGAAAAATATGAAGCAAATGATTATTACTTGATCAAATATAACATTATGAACTACAGAACATGAAAAATATTTGTTATCTAGTTTTCACTTTAATTTGAATTAATTCTTTTCTATGTGATTTGGAGCTGCAAACTGGGCAGTGATACATGAAGAGAAAGGAATTCTCAAAGGCTCATACACACACCATAGGGCTAAAAGTAGTGACCCCTGAATACTAGAAAATATGACCTATCACTCTTCTTATAGTAGAAGTAGTACATGATAACTACATAGAAAATTACAAACAGAACATCCTATGGCACTTCCATTATCCCTTTGAATCTATGACTATTAAGTAATATCTAACATATAAAAACCAATGTTCCCCACATTTTTTGCCCTAAGACATTGTCCCCTAGTTTCAGGTACTCCATTTTAATCTTAATGCTGAGTCCATAAGACAACAGGAAATAATGTAAAATCAAAAGAATGAAAAAATAGAAAATATGAAATATCTCACTGGATAAACTGACCTGGAAAATAGATCCAGGAGAGATAATCTAAGAACCATTGGAATATCTAAAAGCCAGGATCAAAAAAAAAAAGAGCCTAGAGACCACCTTACAAGAAATCATCAAGGGAAAATATTACCTAGGATTCCTCCCTAGCTCTCCCAGGCAACATTTCTTTTACCTTATTCCTAATGAAAATTAGGCAGTAAAAAAAAAATTAGGGCAACTTTAGATGACTTCTAAAGCCCCTTCTTAGCTCTATGATCTTATAATTCAAAACAGTTCCTTAAGGTCAGATCCCATTCTATTCAATTGTATTCCCCTTCCCACCCTCAGTGCCCCTGATGATGGAATTACAGTAAGTGCTTACTGTATTGATTGCTGATCATCCAGCCACTTGCCCCATTCTCATTGATGAATAAAATAACCCCCAATCCTTCCCTTCTTGCTTTCTAGTCATTCACTATTCAACATTCCACCCTCAACCTCAGTAGCCTGTTATTTAGTATCAAGAAGTTATCATAAAACTACAGCATATGCCACTTTTGAGAAATTCAATTGTAGAACACTCAAAAGAGCTAGTTAGGGAAGGCCACAAAGTAACTTATCTTAAAAGAAGACTATAGGAAACAGACCCCATTATTTTATTAGCTTTGAAAAAGTCACCTCTCTCCAGGCAAATACTATGGGGTAGGCTGGTGACTAATTAGGGTCAGCAAGGGATCTATTAGATACACTTTTTTAAAAAAGAGTAACATTCTCTGCCTGTGAAAGTTTCTGCCTTTGATATACTGTCCACTTGTAACAAAGTCACATTAATAATGCACAAAGTGTCCAAGCATTTTTTATTACAGGGAAACTTTCTTTAGCTTTCCCTGGGCTGGCCCTATTCTATTGATGGGGCTCTTTATAATATAACCTCCTTTCTGTAAAAGCAAATAAGATGAGAAGGCACTAGAGTAGGGAAGAGAAAGAATGAAGAAGTACCTAAAAACTAGCTTCCTCCTACTTTTTAATACATTTCTTCTAATATCTACTAAATATTCTATAAAATGGTACAAAAGTACTGCTTCCTCTAGAGTGGGACTATTCAAGGAAAGGAGAAACCAAATAGCTTCACTCCCCCACATCTATTCTCATGCCTTCCAGGAGCAGCTGGAGAAAAAATAAATATGCTACAAATCTCTAGCAGTCTAAGAAATAAAAATTAAAACAGGTCTGAAACTTTACCTCACACCATGCAAATTAGCAAAGATGAAAAAAATGAGAAGTCATTGGTGAAGGGGTTACAGGAAAATAGGTACATTTATGGCAGACCTGGAAAGCACTCCAATAACTTAGGATTTCAATTTAGAATTATGCAAGAAATGTGTTTAAACACAATGACCCTTTGACCCAGTAATTCTACTACTGAGTACATACCCCCAAGGAATTCAGAGATCAAGCAAGTTCCAATATACTCAAATGAATCTGTGCTCTCATTAATTGAGACTTGAGTAGAGATCACAATCCAACCTATATCTGCCTATTCTGTGCTTCTTTTGTCTAGGTTCAACCAAAAATTCCTCACAAGAGGGTCCAAGTAAATGAATTAGAGGCTTCAATCAATATAGTCCCTTGTTACTACTTATTACACTTTCCACATTTCCTCCTGACATTGCAAGGACACAAGTGGAATACTCTGGCTAGCCACCTGTCATTCCTTGCTCTTGTCATGTGAATATCCCATCTTCTCTTCCTATCATTCAATTTCTTGATGATACTATTTATCCATGTTCATCAACATTTCTCATTGGTTATATAGTATAGTCAGCTGATACCATGAGGCTCTCCAAGGTTCTCTAAATGATATTCATCCTTAGCTCTTAGGAGGCACTGGTATTCCATGTCTTGTTACCAAACAGCAATACCTTTAAAGTGTTAGTACTGAAAAGATGGGCCTTTGTATGGAAAATCATAATAGTAAAAGGGTTCTTCAATTTCCTAAACACTGCTATTTTTCAACTCTAGAAGCAGCTCACTGTGTATCTGTACCAGATAGACAAATTATGGACAATTTGATCAAGATAGCTTTCATCTATTTTTTCTTTCCTATATATATGGGCAGGCTGAGCTCCTTTTTTGAGTGATTACAGATCGCTCTGAGAAGGCCCTGCAATGTACTCAGTCTTAATGCAACCAGCACATTCATCTGCAAATGAGAGCAGTTGGAGGATCTCATCATCACAGGGAAATTTGTGTTGGGATCTCCTCCACCACAATGGTCAAAGTCTTTGGTAAAGGCTGGGTATAGTGGCACAAGAGGGCAATCCTTTTGAGGTTCTGAGCTTCATTGAGTGTCTTCTCTAAGTATGGAACTCATTTGGTATGCTACTGGAAGCAGAAGGACACCAGGAGAAGTGACAAAGCCCTTATGAGAAAAGAAGGGCAAGTCAGGATTTCCCTACAGATCATCATTGGGATCCTGTCTGTGAGTGGCTGCACAGCTTTCAACCTATGGAAGATGTCTCAAAAACAAAAATCAACCCCCAAAAAATAATAACAACAAAAATCTTTGAAAAACATATACTTTTGCCTCCCTTGATGTTTATCAGAGAGTCATAGAACAAGGTTGTTTCTGCTGTTAAATCTTCCAAGGATCCTAAATGATTCTGAGATACCTTGCTGTAAAAAGTATAAGGCTGTAGTGTGTTCTACTGAATCAAATGATTTTTTGGTAATCAATACCAAGAATAGTGTTATATTCTCTACATATTTAAATTGATTATTAAATGGCAAAGATGGGATCCATTGTTGGAACAGTTTGCAAAAGTCTACTTATTCTCTATTAATACCCTCACTGGTGCCTCTAATTTGTATACAGATGACTCTCATAGATTTTGAATAGATGGAAAAGTAGACATATGGTTTGGTAGTAATTAATGTCTGCTTAATCATCTTTTTTTTTTCCAATATTAAGAGTCTTGAGATTTTTTTTCCTTCACCTTTGGTATCTTTCCCTCAATGTTCTCATAACTGTATCTCCATCAGGACAGAGTTCCCTTATATCGACTTGATGTATGTTGTATTGTTTAATGTAATTGCTATACAGTCCACATTGTAAACAGTGATATTAGGGTTTCCAGTGTGATGGTTCCACTATCCTTGATAGAGAAAATTTGTTAAAATGGCTTTTGCAAATAGTTTACTCCCCACTCCCTTCCCATTTGTAGTCTTCCTTCCATTTTCATTCTTGGATGCCCTTAAGATGACTTCGCTTAGTTGGATCTCATGCTAAACTTTCATTAAACTGGCTTTGCCCTCCATTGCTTTTGTTTTATGAGACAACAATGTTAATAATCATCCATCATCTTTCTTTGTAAAATTTTACAGATAAGTTTAAATTCTATCCACTCTTTGTTCTGGACAGCTAGGAAAACCAGCAAGTCAGATGTTTGCCAACTGTGGGACTTACTGGGTTCTTTTGGTCTCCTTGAGGCAAATAAAACTAAAAGCTTCTAGATGAAATTATTATAGTTGGTGTTGATATAGGTTCTACTGTCCATTTCCTATTTTTAACTTTTGGTAACAAGTTTAAATAATTCAGGACTAATCATTTTAACTGCACTCCTTTTTTTATTGTTAGGTTTTTCTTTTCTTTCTCGTTCTTTACATATTCTGATCTTAGCTCTAATGAATCAGTGGCCTAATTATAAACATACAGCTGACTCAGGGATAACCACAGGAACTTCTCTTCCAGTATGTTAAAAAAAAAAAACAACTATTACATTCTTCATGGTTTTATTTAGTTTTCACCATATCCAGCACCTATTAATTTTTTAAAAAAGAAAATGTAGATAATATTGTGGTATGAGGCTTCCATGTAAGCAATACATCTTTGGGCTCTCTCATTTCTTTCTCCTGAACCATGTTCCCATATATTTCTCCCCAATCTCATCTTTTCTTTTTGCACTAACACCATCAAGTACAGGGGTAGTGGATAATTTTATTTGAAGGATATTATCAAGTTCTTTATAGAATTTCTCTACTTTACCCTCAGCAAAAGATATCAGAGCATAAGCAAAATCATTACAATGATGTCCTTTTGGCAAACAGCATTAGTATTAGACTATGTGGGGACCAAATGTCCCATGAAATGCTTCTTGTAGAATTCTGTTAACTTCTTTCATTGACTCTGCAAAAACTATTCCCTCTTTCTTCTTTCATTTATAGTAAGACTATTAGGATAGGTATGATTTGGCTCTTAAAATACACCAACTCCTTGCTCACTGGACAAAGAGCTCATATTTAGAATATTAACAGTAAAACTGGAGTTTGTTGCTGTGATTCTTAATCCCCATTACACTTTTCCTATTACTTGAATCATTATAGGAGCAGGAAAAGGCCACATACAACTAAGGGACATTTAACAGTTTTTTCTTATGGGCTGCCTCAGCCAAAAAAAATTTTATCACTAGATGTCCAGCCCAGATGTACCTCTCCATCATGAGCTGGTTTAATTCTCAAAAAAAGGACAGTCTGCTACCAAGATCATTTTCAAGTCTTTCCAGCTTGATAGAACCTATAAGAGACCAGTCTGCTATCATAACCTTTAGAAACCCTGGGCTCCTACATGAGTAGGCATCAATGTAGGGCTTGGTGGAGGAAAGCTCCAATATATATCAAAATGTCCAAGCAGCACTCTATGTAGTAGCAAAAAAAGGGAAACCCCAATGCATAATACTGTATGCTATAACAATCTCAAAAGAAATATGGGACTGGAATATTAAAGGTCACAGGGATGGGAACTAGATCTGTGATTTAAGTGGCTTAGATAAATTTTCTAATGAGGAAACTTCCTCTACCAATGCAGGTCAGCACCTTCTCCACAATTTAGTCTTCGAGAGGTGACTAATACACTAAGAGGGTCAGTGACTTGCCCAGGATCACACAGCCAAGTTACGTGTCAAAGGCAGGACATAAATCCAGATCTTTCTGGTTCTGAGGTCAGCTCTTTAGCTACTATGCCACATTAACCTCTCTAAAAAAGTTAGAAGAAAACCAAATCAGCTATGTCAAGGGACAGTCAAACAAGGAATTAGAGTGATTTTGACAGTTATTTGCTTATGTCCTTTGACCACTTATACATGGGGAATGACTTCTGATATATAGTATATTTATATAATATTATATACATATATTGTTATATTTGTATTATATAATTGTATTAGTTCCCTATATACCCTTAACCAGATCCTCATCACAGGCAGTTAATATAAAGATCGAAAATGTTCCTTCTTATCTTCATTGTGCTAATTTTTTTCCTTACAGAAGACTTTTAAATTTCATGTTACCAGAATTACCTATTTTCTTTTGGGGATCGCCTCTAATCTTTGTTTGGCTATCCCCATAAACAAAAGTCTACATCCCTTGACATAGCAGAGTATGTCAAGACGCTTATAATCTCATCCTAACATTACACAGGTATCCTTTGCCTCCTTTCCCAATTCTACATAATGTCCATTTATTTTGGCTCACTCTTAATATATACCTGGCTTACCTCCTTTTCTGCATCATAAACGTGTCTTTTGCACCGCTTCTCACGTGCTGCAGGCGGCTTACATCTACCAGCTCTCTGTTACTGTGATTCTCTCGTGACCAAGGTATTCTTCTATTCGTAGCCATATAGCATCACCAGGAAAATATTGGTGTTAATGAAAAGATGGGCTTTTTGAGGCATGGAGTAGTTTGGGAGCATTGAAAGTGTGGTATGCATATTCAAACACAATTCCAGCCTAATCTCCACCTGGTGCCAATTCTGGTTTCAGCTCACTATCCACTATCCAATTCTGGGTTCAACTCACTATCCTCTGCAGTGTTTGCCCAGGATATGTATATTGTTAGAATAATTCAATAGGTTGTCCATCCAACTGTATGTTATAGTCCAGGTAAATCATATTTACATAATCCTTAAAAGTCTCCTTGGTTGGCTTCTGTGACATGGTACTGTCTTTCTCTATTTGTTTTAAAGTCTTCATCCACTTGGCATCTTAGTGAAGAGGCCCCCAAGTGTTTTGATGTTCAATGCAACCAGCATAATGTCATTCACAAACAGAAACATTCAGAAAACCTTCCCATCAAATCTCTCTTTTAGAGTCCATCAAAGGCCATCTTCCATGACACTGGCAAAGGCTTTTGGTGAACATATGGTTTGTATCTTTTGAGTGTCAATATCAAACAAAGCTTAAAAACACAGAACAGCATCTGACAGAGAGTCTTATGGGATATCATTGGATCGATGAGGGAAATCACCTTGTTCCACCATCTTTTCCATTCTTTTTTGCATCTTCCCTTTTTACATAACTTAAATCAATCACTGATTACTTTTTTAAAAAGGGGTCAGCTCCAGCCCAGATCTTTTTATATATATTAGCCTAGCTCTGGCTGTCATATTGCATCTAGTCTGTGGTGGCAGAGTCCAAATTGAGGCAGCCCACCAGTATTGCTATTTGCTGACTTCCCTCCAGCTTCCTCTACAAATGCTCTCAGGTAATTTGGCTTAACTGAGTCTCAAGATTGGTATTATTTCCCCGAATGAGAAGAAGGGAACACCAGAAATTTGACAGAAAATGCAGAAAGCCCCAGAAAAGGCTTCCCATGCCAGTACATGTAGCATTTTTGTGGGGTTATTTTTTCCAGATGGTTTGCTGCCAATCAAATTCTGATCCTTCCAAAAGAAAATGACAACCTCACAGATATGCTGTACCAAAGAAAGACAGGAAAAAAAAAACAACAGGCAGAAGAGGACCTACTCCCACTCTCACAACCTAGAATTAGAGGGTAGTGGTAACTTAAATGACCTAACAGAACCCCAGCACCTACTTCCACAAATCCCTCAGTTCTCCCAAAGAGCAAGAGCAGAATAGGAACTTTCTGTTTTACTACACTACTCAAGAAATCTCTGCTCTTTTCCTGAACCACCAACCACCAGGGGAAAGAACAGAAGAGGCAGAGATTCTTCCATACTTCTTGAACTTCAGGAGACAAATTAGAATGCCCATAGCCTTCTTGTCACTGCCCTGATCCTAGGGAGTCTCCTAGCTCAAGTTCTAAGGGGCCCAAAACATATACAAAGTGACTAGGCAACATAGCCAAGAGAACATATAACCTCATAACCTATCTAGAGATGGCTCTGCACTCCTGACTGCCATGTGAGGAAACTACCGATGAGTGTCTAGAACCTTGACCAACTTCTAGCTCTCTACATCCCTAGTTTATGGCTGGTCTCCAAAGAGCAATGGATCATCACCTTCTCAGACACTAATAACAAACCAGTTACTTGGTCCCAAACCAGTTTCACAGCCCTGCCATCATATAGATCAGAGTTTCTTAACCATTTTTGTGCCATGTACCCATTTGGCAGTCTGGTGAAACTTATGAACCCCTTTTTAGGATAATGTTTTTAAAGGCATAAAATACATAGTTTTAAAAAATAGTTCTCCTAACTATAAAAAACTCAGCAGAAATATAGATAGACCCAAATAATTGGAGAAACATTAATTGCTCATGAGTAGGTCAAAGCAACATAATAAAAATGACAATACAACCTAAATTAACTTACTGTACTGATCAAACTCTCAAAAGAATACTGTATAGATCTAGAAGAATTTTATATTTTATAGAATATCTCATTAAAATAATCATGAAATTCATATGGAAGAACAATCATCTCAAGAGTAATAATGAAAAAAGGTGGGAAGATTGTAGGGAATTGTCAGTATCAGATTTCAAACTACAATAAAGTAGCAATTATTAAAAAGATTTTGTGCTGGTCAAAAATAAAGTGTCTATCAATAGAACAGATTAGATACACAACATACAGAAGCAGACAAACACAGTAGCACACTGTTTGATAAACCCAAAGATCCCAGTTATTGGGAGAAGAACTCACTATTTGACAAAAACTGCTGGGAAAACTGGACAGAAGCTTGGTAGAAATTAGGTTTAGACCAACACTGCACACCATACACCAAGATATAGTCCATATAGAAACATGACCTAGATATAAAAAGTTACATCATAAGCAAATTAGAGGAGCAAGGAAGAAATTACCTTTCAGATCTATGGATAGGACAAGAGTTCATGACTGAAACGAGTATTAAAGAGGATCACACAAAATAAAATGGACAATTTTGATAAAATAAAATTGAAAATTCTTACATATGCATATCTAATATAGTAAAAATTTTAGAAAGGAAACAAGTAATTGGGGGGGGAATATCTTTGCAATTAGTTTCTCTAATAAAGGTCTCATATCCAAGATATATAAGGAACTGATTTAAATTTATAAGCCAAAGAACCATTTCCCAATAAATAAATGGTCAAAGGATATGAACAGGCAATTTTCAAAGGAAGAAATCCAAACAACAATTCTATGAAAAAGTGCTCTAAATCACTCAGAATTCAATGTAAATTAAAGCAACTTTGAAGTTCTATCTATCAGCCTGGTCAAAATGACAAATATTAGAGAGACTATGGGAAAAAGTATACTTTTTATATTTTTCCCCTGTTGGTTGAGCTATATGTGAATTGGTCCGACCAATCTAGAAAGCAATTTGGATCTATGTCTAGAAAGTTACCAAATTGTGCATGCCCTTTGACCAAGGTATACTACTACTTGTAGGCCTAAATCCCAACAAAATGAAAGAATCTTTTAAAAAAAGGAATAGCTTTTGTGATAGCCACAAACTGAAAACTAAGAGAATATCATCTACTGAAGAATGGAAAACAAACTGTAATATATGAATAAATGGAATATTACTGTGCTATAAGAAATGATGACATTAACAATTGCAGAGGAAACTGGGAAGACCTCCATTCAACTAATGCTGAGTGGGGTGAGCTGAAATAGAATCATTTATAATAAAATGATAACATTATAGAGGAAAAACAACTCTGAAAGACTCTGATCAATGCAATGATAAAAGATCAGTTCAAAAGAATGTTGATGAAATCAGCCATTCAGTAACTGTCAGGGGCAATGAATTTCAAATGCAGAGTAAGAGATGCCTTTTCAGATATGGCATATGGAGAAATTTGTTTTGCTGGACTATACAAGCTATGTATTGAGAACTTTTAAAAAAATTTGTCCAGTGGCAGGGTCATGATAGGACATATTGATTTTTAAGTGCTCACTAATTGAAAAAATAAAAAGTAATGATAAATTCTATTTTTAAATTATTTTTAAAAATATAGTTATCAAAGTATTTTTTTTAAACACAGTTCATGGTCCACAGGTTAAGAATACTTGACCTTGATGGAAGTCAAAGGCCCAACTTCCTATAAAAATTAAACCAGTGGACCTAAGGATAGAGCTGCTGAAACTGCATACATGGGGAGTGGGGAAGAGGAGGGAATGAAACTGACTTGTTTCATTGAAGGGGGTTACATACTCCCTCATTTAAAGCCTCACCTGTAACTTCAGATATGAATTCCTGAGACCAGTCAGCCTCATTATAATCTTGAGCTATGTCCACTGCATCTCCAGCTGCCAGGAATTCTTGGGCCCAGTTCTCAGATAGTGCCAGGTCAGCCACACCTGGGGCTAAAAGAAAGAGATGAATAAAAAATTAAAGGTGAAAAAAATTTTAAAATAAACACAAAGCCAGCAACTTGAGTTGAGTTCAATTGATAATGCCATGTCCTCTGTTTCTTTTGTACCTCAAGTCCTCTGCCTGCAACCAGCCCTTAGAAAAGGATTTCCCATGCCCAAAATGGCACAAAAATTGGTCATTTCCTCTCCCTTCAGACCCTGGACCTACCTCTCTGGGGAGCCTGGCGGAAGCTAGACTGTTCAATTTCTTGCATTTCTGCCAACAGGTCATCCATCTTGAAGGTCTGGGGAGCCCTGGACACAAGTGGGGCATTTTGGTCCTGAAGGAATTCAGCCACCAACTGTCGGGAGAAACATCATTAAAAAATAATGGGAAAATTCTTGTGCTCAAAATGAGAATGGACCAAGAGCCATGGCCTGCAAACTAGAGTATACAAAGACTACAGGTAAGAGAAAGGAACACAGAAACTACAGACACAGAAACCAGGAAATCTAGAAACTTCAGGGTCAGAAGCATGCAAAAGGATAAGAGTAGGAGCCAAAGTATATCAGGCCAGGGAAGGAGGAAAAGTGGAATGAGAAAGATTTAGAGGCAACACAGCAAAGAGGCAAAAAGGGATCACAGGAGCATAGATCTAGGGCCATAAAGGACCTTAACGGTCACCTATTCCAACTCCCTCATTTTGCAGTTGAGGAAAGTGAGGCTCAGAGGCCCAAGGTCACGAAGGTAGTAAGTAGCAAAGACAGGATTTGAACTCAGGTCCTGTGACTCCCACATTCTTTCCACTGGGGCAAGGAGACAAGAGAAGAGGTGGCAGAAAGGAGACTTGTATGTTTACCTCATTTTCAGAAGCCACTCCCAAAGGTTTGGAGACCTAGGTGAGAGAGGTATGAGGGCACAGTTCCTTATTATGGTACATAAATTCCCCCCATATCCAACCCAGCCTGTGCTTCCCACTTTAAAAATACGTACTGATTCAGGTGCTGGCGTTCCTGGGGGCCATGGGGCAGGATGCAGCCCTTCTTGCTGCAAGGCTTTGTCTTGGGTAAAATGACCTGCCAGCTTCATGAGTGGGTTAGCCCCACCACACTCTGCCTCCACCAGCTCCCGCATTGCCATGTTGACTGCAGACCTTCTGATGGGCAGGAGCAAGTTTTCCGCTCAGCACAGTCTTAGGTGAGACTCCCTTACCCCAACTGCAGCCCTAGGATGGTGGGAAGAAAAGGAGGAACCTCTCTGCATCACAGCAAGCTGGTCATCTCTCTCTTTTTGGGTTTTTTATCTCTCTCCACAGCCTTCATTTCTGGCAGGTTCCCCCACCAAGGCCCGGGTCCGACCACCGGTCCTCCCACTGGGGAAGGAAGCCTGATCGGGTTAAGGAGAGGGCGGCTGTTTAGCTGCCTCCCTATCCTCAGGTATCAGGCAGCTGGAGGGGTGCCCAGCAGCAGCTGCTTGGCCAAAGGTCAGAGGCCAGAGGTCAGCAGGCTCGGTTATCTCCCCCTCAAAGACTCTAGATCCCAGGGGACACCAAGCCCGAGACATTCCTGAGGTAGGGCAGGCTAGGAACCCCGGGGCCGTGCTGGGCTGTGTCCTCCAGGGTCTAGAATGGATACGACGGGAAGAAGAGATGACTCCCATTTCCAGGACCACCAACAAGACCCCCCTACCCCATGGGGCTGGGTCCTCCCCCCTCTGCCCACGGCACCCACACCTGGTCTCGCTCTCCTGGCCTGCCGTCTGCCCCGGGATACCCCCCACACACACGTCACCTGAATCCCCCTCCCTCCTGCCTCCTCCCCCTATTCCAGCCCCGCCCCCGGGGTCCCGCGAGGACAGGGAAAGGGCGAGAGGGAGCTCCCCGTCGGCCCCTCGCGCTCACCGCCACGCACCGACCGCCAGACCTGCTCCGGGCGCGGGGGTGCGGCTGCGAGGTGGGGGCGGAGGCCTGGAACCGGCAGAGGATAGAGAGAGGAGGGGGCGAAGGGGAAGAGGGGAGAAGGGGGGGGGAGTCCGCGCGCGCTTAAAGGAGCCGAGGGCTGAAGAGGAGGGAAAGGAAGGTGGTCAGGGGGCGGGGCTCAGCGGGGTGCGCGCTTAAAGGGACCGAGGTCCGCGGCGCAGGAGGGGCTGGGTTCTTAAGGAGGGGCAGTCCCCTTAAAGAGGAGGCCTCGAGCCTGCGGAGCATAGCCTCGCCTCCTTTCTCCACCCCCTGCTCTCCGAGCCTAGGCCTTCCGGGATCAGCGCCCGCCCCTCCCGGAGCGTCGCGCCGTGTCGCGTCGGTTACTGCCTCAGCACTGAAGGGGTCACGGCTGCCTGTACTCTGCGGCGCGACTGGGAAGGATCCCGGAACCCCCAGCCCTTAACACCCCTGGCTTTCCGGGCATGGAGGTCGCGACGGCCTGAAGCCCACTGGTGTGGTGGAGGGAGCGCTGGTGGGCCGGGCTGGGCCTCAGTCTCCTCATCTGTAAAACGTGGTCTTGGGCTTCCTAACCTAAGGTCTGTTCCCTTTCTATTGTGGATATCTCATTTAAAAAACATTCTCAGAAGCAAATCCATTAAATTTCTAGCATTGACATATCCGGCACTTCTCACAGCGACGCCGGGACGTTAGAACTATTATCCCTATTTTACAGATGAGGAAACTGATACAGAGTTTAAGTGACTGCATAGACTTAGAAAGAGGCCGAGATGGGGGGGGGGGGGGGGGAATATCTGGGGGGAGCTCAGTGGATTGAGAACCAGGCCTAGAGATGGAGGTCCTAGGTTCAAATCTGGCCCCAGCCACTTCCTACCTGTGTGACCCTGGGCAAGTCCCCCATTGCCTAGCCTTACCACTTTTCTCCCTTGGTGCCAATACACAGTATTGACTCCAAGACAGAAGGTAAGGGTTTAAAAAAAAGAAAGTGGCCGAGGTTAAGATGGCTATCCACAGCACCTAATAGCTAACATTTATGTGGTCCGTAACAAATATTCTCATTTGAGATACCTAGGTGGTTAATAATATTTTTATCCTCATTTTACAGTTATGATAACTGAAAATTACAGGTTAAATGATTTGCCCAGGGTCATTCAGAGTCTCTAAAATATTAGAACTCGAGTTTCCCAATTTTTAAGGTCCAAGGTTCTATTACCTGATGCAAATAAGCAATTACTCTTATTTGCAGGCACTAAGGGCTGATATAATTAATAATAGAGATTGAGGGTTTGCCAAAGTGTATTTTCTCATTTAATCCTCACCACGACCTTGTGAAGTATGTGCTTTTATCTTCATTTTGCATATGAGGAAACTGAGGCAGAAAATTATGTGACTTGTCTGAAATCACAGGGCTAGTACAAAGAATGGCAGAAACTCGGCTCTTGATCTCAAGGACTTGCTCCCATTATGATGAGACAACATGCAAACAACTATGTACAGGTTGCAGACTGAGACATGAGACATGTTTTGGGGTGAGGGGGTATGGCCAATGCAGTTTTTTGTTTTGCTTAACTGAATATTTGTTATGAGGGATTTCTTTTTATTTTTCAAGTGGGGAAGGAGAAAGTGGATTTTTGTTCTCTGAAAAATACAAAAATTTTTTAAATATACAAGATAAATCATAGGTGATCTCAGAACAAAGACCCTAGCATTAAGGAGAACTAGGGAAGCCTTCTTTACAAAAGGGTGATTTTAATTGAGATTTGAAACCTGAGTGATCCATCACCAGTTGTCTTGACTTCTGTCAAGGATGCTGTCCACTGGATCACCTAGCTAGCATATATGTATCCAGGAGACAGGAGAAAGGTGAGTAATCTGTTAACCTTGAAAAACACAGAATCACCAAAGTAATTAGAAAAAAACAAGTCTTTAATCAAGACAAAGAATACAATGCCACCACAGAGTCATGTGCAAGATTACCACACAGATTCAAGTTCTGGGACTCTAGGAACACTATCTCCTGGAAAATACACCTAGAAAGGAGATTTTCCAATGAACTGGTCTTATAGTTTTGGGAAATAAAAGAAAGGAAGGACAATTAATTGGCTTACCTGGAGACAAAGGTAAGAGGATTCCATCCAGGGCTGGGAGAGGCCCAGATACAAGATACAATACAAAAGGAGAAACCTCTAAAATAAAAGGGTACTTAAGATTTGATTATATTTACTATAATTATATCTAGGCTGAGACCTTTGGGTCTTTTAAGTTTATTGTCCAGTCTAAGATAAGAATCTAAGGTCTGGGAGTTCCTAAAAGGCAAATTCCCTAGGGACAAAGGTAAATTTGGAGGTTCCATAAAAGAATGTCATTAAATCCAAACAAAGGGGACAATCAGAGTTCCTTGCCACAAAAAAAAAAAGATTAATTCCCTAGACTAGAAGCTGAATGTCCTATGGGTCCACACAGGTCTTGAATTTACAGAGACAGGATCAGAGAGACAGAGTCTCATTGGGCTTCAGATATGACAGGGAAAATGCTCAGGAATGGGATTTGTTCCAGTCCTGAAGTGGGGCTAGGAGCTATTTCCTCTCCAGGGTTCAGAACTGAACTCCCCCAGTTTGTTGCTCTCCCAGAAACCTCTGCTCCTGAACATTCCAACTGCTGTCATCTCTGCTTCTCCTGCATTCCGTCTCATATCTGTAAAATCCTTTCCTTCATGCTACAATATTGCCTTTTTTCTTCTCTTGCCCCAACTTTATCTTTTGCATCTCTCTTCTTTTTGGTTAATGCTTCTAGAGGCTTATTTCCTTTGTTCCAAGCAGGAAAGGGTTATGGATATAGCAGAACATCTCCATAATCTTGGAAGGGGAACCTCAGCAAAGATTTTCTCTTACCAGGCTTCCAAACAATATCTATCAAGGAGTCTTTCAATCTTTCAAAATTTCAAACCTCATGGTCTCTGGGAGACAAACCTAGGTTCTCTCCAGGGAACAGAATCTCGAGATACTATAGAAAATGAGAGGAGAGAGGAGAATCACAAAGTAGACAAGTAACTTTCTCCAAATATCAGAAGATGACAATAATTTATCTCACAGGACATTGGGTGGTGGTTGTCCAAGAGAACCAAAATGACATCTTGACTTCAGCATAAATTGGAATTAAGTGAGGGAGAGTTTCACAAAGTCTCTTCCTGAGGCAGTCCCAAGACAAAAACCAAGACAAGTGGTGATGATTCAGGATGCAGTGGATGACCTTGGCTTCTTTGGTATCTAAGCTCAGAGCACTCCACAGCACCTGCTTCTCTGTCACCTTCATAGTCATTGGAACAAATTGTTCTCCTCTGTCAAATGCCTGGGGTAGATACCCCCCCCCCCACTCGCCAACAGCATTAAGGCCTATCAGTTACCCTCAGGCTGGTTTAGCCCCCATAACTAGATTGTTTGACAAGGTGTGGCCACTGAGAGTGCTTTAGCTTCTTAGAGCCACAGGTGAGAGCTAGGTGGCAAGGTGGACACCAAAAGAGGAATTCAGCCCTAAAAAGACTCATCTAATTTCCAAATGCACTATTATGCCACCCAAATCCCATCCCCATCCCCACTGAAATTGCTCTTTGTTAAACATCCCCATTTCCTTCAAATAAATCTGGTATGACCCCATTCTGAAAACTACTTATGTTTATGTAGTCTGAGGTCCTATCAGATTTTACTTTTCTAAATCCTTACCCTTCTGTCTTAGAATCCATACTATATCCGTTCTAAGACAGAAGAGCAATAAGGAGTAGACAATTAGGGATTGTGACCTGGGTAAGTGGCTTGCCCAGGATCATATAAGAAGTGACTGAGGTCAAATTTGAACCCAGGACCTCCCATCTCTAGACCTGGCACTCTATCCACAGACCCATCTAGTTGCCTCTCCTAATAGAGTTTTTTTTTTTTACAACCATGTTAAACTGCTGACAGTTTTTACTCTACCAAATTATCTGGGCCATTTTTACTAGAGCTTTTATTCCCTATTCCTATGCCAAGCTTAACCTTCATTCCCACCACCACCATCTTATACTTAGAGGTTTACTTTTTTCAAAAATCCAAGTATAGGATTTTGTATTATCCCTATTAAATTTCATCTTATTCATGTAATAACTATTCCTAATGCTTTCTCAGGCTAGGGAAATAAATAAATCTTACATTCATCTAGTCCAACCCTCACATTTTACAAATGATGAAACTGAGGCTTAAAGAGGTAAAGGATTTGCTTTAGATCTCACGGAGAGTATGAGATGAAATCAATGGAACAATGGTAAAGCTAGAAAAGCAGGCAGATTTGGAATTCTACCCCCTGTCTTGTTCATCTGTAAAATGGAGATAATAGCCCTTACCTCAAGGGTTGTTATAGGGATAAAATGAGATATGTTTAAATAAAGTTTATAATCTAAGGAACTTAAGTAAGATGCTAGCTCTTATTAATATCTAGCAATTACACTGTATGTATTTCTCAAAGAGCTCAAAGAAAGAAGAAAAGGATCTGTATACAAAATTTTATAGCAACTTAAGAGATACCTAAGAGGTGCTTACTAGACTCCTAAAGATTATGAATGCTGCCAAAGGACTTGACACCTCTAAAGTGAAAGCTATATGGGTTGCTTTATTCCCCCTACTGTAATTTTGCTTGTTTTATTAGTTTGGAGTGTGTTTTAAATGTATTGCCTATTCTGAAAGCTATTTTTTGCTTGGCCTGATACTACCAATGTAGTAACTGAGGTCCTTGTACTGCAAGTTCATGGGTCATAGTTTGCCCAGGGTGTTAATGCCTAGGCCCATCATGTGATCTCTAGCTGCCTTTCTTGTCTACAAATTTAACTCCTCTCTGATAAAACTGTGACAGAAGTAGGGAGTGACCTTACCATTTGATAAACAGCAGATTGACTTTGTCAAACTGCCAAAGTTCAATGTTTTGGGGCCCAGAAACTAATTGAGGCTTTTTCAGATCCTGTTTATCAGTTATACTACTGCCAAGCTTACAGAACTGATGACCTAAAGAGATCACTCCTATGCGAAGGTTGCTTTGATTGACCTCAATCCAAGAGAAGATAACAACCACTGATCAGCCCCTGGACCCATAGAGGCTAAAAAGAAACCCTAAAGGGGAATTAAGACTCAGCGAAGAGAATCTGGCCTGGAGAATGGGAAGTTATATGTTTAAATATGACCTCAGATGCTTGTGACCCTGGACAAGTCCCTTAACCTCCTGCCTAGCCCTTACCACCCTTCTGCCTTGGAACCAAAACTTAGTACTGAATCTAAGATAGAAGGTAAAGATGTAAAAAACAACAAAAAACAGACTCTCGACACCAATCTGTGGACATTGGCCTCCTGTTTCTTTGACCCTGATATTTAGCTCCTTACCCCTCACCTGTAACCTCTCTACTATGTATTTGTTGTTTGTGGTTTGTACACTTTGGGTTGGGAGAACAGGAGAGCCCAACACTTGGTAGAATTTGATTCATCAGGCCATCCAGGCTTTTAATTGGACCAATTGCTGAAATGTGCACATGCCCTTTTTTGTCCTTGAGAGAAGAAATACTTCTGGTGAATGTGGAAATAAACATCTAGAACTTTGTGAGTATTATTTTGCCATTGATAAGGCAACCGGAGATGCCATGGGTGAGAAAAATGAGTCCTCCTACTCATTCATTTTTAATTGGAAAACCTTTCACAATTCTTACCACCCTTGAGCTTTCAACATATTTTAGGTTGCCAGGTCTATGTTATGAGCAAAATGGGACACAAGGTCAGGAAATGCAACAGCAAATGGGATATAAGTATACCTAGTCCCTGAAGTGAAATACAACCATTCAGGATGGAAAAGGCTACCTGAGAATTTTTGTTAAGCTGGGAGGCCTGGAACACTAAGTGGATTTTTTAGGATAGCCCCACAGGGGTTTTATTTCCTATGTAACAAGAAAGCATATTACTGGTTCCCCTCAAATTGGACAGGCAGGTATAGTTTGAGGTGGTATTTTTGGGCTTTAGGCTCATATCTCTCCAGTCGTCTAGTGCACACTTGCAAAGCAAGCTGAGGGAATTGAGGGGATTAGAAAAGCAAATGGTAGTGGGAATTGTGGCAACTGAATGAACCACACTGACTCCATCCTGTGACTCAATTCTGGATCTAGCCCAGTTCCCTTTCTATTCAATTAAGGGTCTAGCCCAATTTCTGCCTTGTAAGAAGACTTTATTCATTTGTGGGAATTGAGAAAAAGCCTTGATACATTGTTTAAACCTAGCCCTACCTATGGGGAAGCTGAACCACCTCTACCTAGAGGCACTGAAGTAATGACCTGGGTTATGCTGGCCAGAAACCCACCCAGACCCCAAGATTGATGCAAGGAATTTTATCATAATTATACATCTCAAAACTCATGTGTCTTATCTGAAAACTGGCCTTGAATTGATTAATCAGTTATTTCCACGTTCTTTGAATTGTTTGCAGACACTTCAACACTTCTTTTTTCAGTTTTCGGGGAATTGTACCTGGTCACTCTTCCCCTCCTAACTTGGGAAAGTCCCTAATCTTTCCTCCAGTTAGAAATCATATTACATAATGTATTATTTCCTTTTAATTAATCTTATTTGTTTTGAATGTATAAAAGTCTGTCTCCCCCTGTATTTGAGGTTCAGCCCTAACCTGAGGAAGGGACTTGGTCCCACTCTTATTGAACAATTGGAATGCACTGCTTAATAAATCTATATGCTCAGTCTTGACCCTTTGTTTCCTTAGTCATTTCATCTTTTACCCACAGCAGTTTTTTGGTGAGTTGAGCTAGGAAAAGTCAGAACTCATGCCACCTTGGATGGCATACATCCATCCAAGTTTATTTTACATTTCCCCTATTACTGAGACTGAACATGCTTTTATCATCCTATTATATAATATGGGAAGGGATGCAGCCTGGTATTCCTGAATAAAATGTACAAGTTTTTGCAATTATTTGTTAATGAATCCATTAGTGCAAAGGAGGACCTTAATACTGAGCTCCACACACTTTGGGCTGTGACCTTTCAAAATAGGCTGGCTCTATATATTTCCTCCTGGCAGAGAGGGGAGGATACATGCTCTCGTAGATTGGGAGTACTGTACCTGGGCTCTTCCTGACAACTTCGATAATATATCCATATAGACTTGTTTCAGAATTCCCAGAACAAGCTCCAAGAGGATGGAAAGGAACCCTGGCCCTCACAGAAATGGCTAACTTCTTGGTTCCTAAGTCTCTCATGACTAAAGTACATGTTTGCAGGTTTTCTCTTGTGTGTCCTCATAGGGATTGTGTGTTGTTTATGTTTACAGAACCTCCCTTGGTGCAAAGAACTGATTCTCATGCCAACTTCCAAACTACAAGCAGCAGAGATGCAGTTGAGGACAGAAGAGCAATTTTGGTACTGCACCATAAGTGTGGTTAGCACCAATTATGCAGTCAGTCTGAACAGTCCCATTTTCAAACCTCACTTAAACTTTAGAGATGTGGAGAATATTCTTGTACTTATACACTATCCCACCATCTTCTCATGTTTATGTGTGCCAATCAGCATATTTTTGCCCCTATAAGGAAGCTATTTACTCAGGTCTATAAAAGGCGTATACTGTTTGCTTGCTGCCTCGGTGCATTCAATAAGATCCCTTTTACCTTTCTTTTCCCGAGTTTGTCTCAGTTTCATGAGTTTGGGCAAGGCCCAAACCAAGATTTTTTCTTACCACTTGCCTCACCTAATAAACTATAGATTTGTTTACATCAGAGATGCACCATATCTTATTTCATTTTTGTACTAACAGCCTCTCTTCTCAATACCTAGTATCATGTCAGCATAGGTGTTTTTTGAATGATAAATCCATTTAAACTCATTTAGAGACAATTATTATCCCACTGAGGTTTGCTTTATTTCAGAAGGGGCCTCTCAGAAAAAGTATTTTATCCAAAGGAAAGAATCAATGGTGACATTTCAGGTTCCTGAATGAATGGGATATTTGGGAATAGGGCAGTCTTTCCATTGCCCCTTAAAATTGTACCCCTTGGGAAACAACTTGTTCCCTTCACAAAGCCGGCCCTGTGAATATGATGGTTGAGAATGGAAATTAAGTATTGAGTTCATTTACTGTGTATCCAAGATTGCTGAGTACTTTGGAAAAATACAGAAAAAGTAGTCAAGAACAAGCTTTTCAAGATCATTACCTCCCATAAATCTAAAGGGGAAATTACAAGAACACTGGGCTTTGCAAATAGCTGTCAATCAAAATTTGTAAATCTAGGAGGTTTTACAAGTAAATATATACAGTAGCAGGGACTGTTCAAATTCTTTCCCTAGTTGTAAGGGGTTCATTGGGTATCCTGATCAATTCAGCCCTTCCCTTCCCACCCCATCCACTTGATAACCAAAGCTAGGGGATTTAAGGGTGCACAGGAACTTCAAGGTTGTAAGGGGGAACTTCTTTTTGAAAGACTTAAGTGGTTTGTTTGCATATGAAAGGCAGAGAGTTGGCAAAGGCTCTGAGCCAGCCACAAGTGCCAGGTTTTTTTCCCCAATACTTCTCCCGCTGTGGGTGAGCTAAAGAACTTAAAAGAGTTTTAAAGTGGAGAGGCTAACTCTGCTAGTCGTCTGTCTTTGAATTAAGAGAAGAAAAGAGCCAGCTATAGAGCAAGAGCTCAGCTGCAGAGAGTTCAATTTTCATCTTTCCTTTGTCTCTTGGAGAGTGTAGCAAGCAGAAATAGGAGTGTTCAGATTTCTTTTCCCTCTCCCCTTGACAATAGCAGCTTGTGGCAGAAGCACATAGAACAGGTTGAGAAAAGTCATACTGAGGAGAGATTCCAGAGCCTGCGCATCCTAGGATATGGCTTCTCATCCTTTCTGAAAGTGCCTAAGCAATACACTGAGGCAGCATTTCAGCTGAGCCCAGAGCTAGACTCAGTAAATACCAGGGCCAAACCTTGGAGTATATCCAACTCACCCAACAGGGATGCCAACACCCACACAGAATAGAATAGCAGGAGACCCTCATGAGAACAGAGGGACCTGGAGGTAGCAACTGCTTTGGTCATATGCATTTGATATGTTTCCGAATTCTGCTTGGGAACTCTGAATGTGTCCGTTCTCCCCAGACTCTGTTGGAGATTGAAACCTAGGTTTATGGGTGAGATATTTTATTGGGGCTGTGGTTAATATGCCATATCATTAAATGCTTTTGCAATGAGTGGATTGTGGCCTCTGGCTGACTAGAGAAAATGGAAGCTCATTAGTTTTTGTTTCTGGAGTATAGACCCACAGAATACTTTTATGCATTCTTCAGTGGATTCAATCTCAAAAGGGCAAGTTTTAGAATCATGTGACATTGGCCAACTCACTTAGCCAAACCGAGTTTCAATTTCCTCATCTGTAAAATGGAATTACTATTAATTACACTATTTGGCTAAGGAAAGCAACTACAAACTATAAAGAAACTATATCATCAAGAGCTATTACTACAATGAAGATCTTTAAGAAAGTAATTACTACCAACAATGATTTCTTCAAATATGAGGGTAATTTTGTAATAAAATCACCAATTTGGGCATATGTCAATGTGCTTGGGTAAATCCCAATTTCTCTTTTTTTATTTGTATTGTACAAAAGACACCTTTTATTGATTTCAGTGTCAAATATTCATAGGCTGCTGAAATTTCTTTTAAAGTCATTTGTAGTTAACTAGACAAGTGATTTATTTATTTATTTATTTATTTATTTATTGGCCATTTGAATAAGTTTATTTAGTCAATTTAGAACATTATTCCTTGGTTAAAATAATCACATTATTTCCCTTCTTCTCCTCCACCATGCAGCCTGCACCTTCCCGCAGCCAACATGCAATTTCATTGGGTATTACATCAGAACCCATTTCCATGTTGTTGTTTACACTAGGATGTTTATTTAGAGTCTACATCCCCAACAATATGCCTTCAACCCATGTATTCAAGCAGTTGTTTTTCTTCAGTATTTTTACTCTCACTGTGTTTCCTCTGGATGTGGATAGTGGTTTTTCTCATAGGTTCTTCCTAGTTGTTCAGGGTCATTGCATTGCCAGTAATGGAGAAGTCCATTACATTCGATTGTATCACAGTGTATTACTCTCTGTGTACAATGTTCTCCTGGTTCTGCTCCTCTCGCTCTGCATCACTTCCTGGAGGTTGTTCCAGTCTCCATGGAATTCCTCCACTTTATTATTCCTTTTAGCACAATAGTATTCCATCACCAACATATACCACAATTTGTTCAGCCATTCTCCAATTGAAGGGCATCCCCTCATTTTCCAATTTTTTGCCACCACAAAGAGCACAGCTATGAATATTCTTGTACATGTCTTTTTCCTTATTATCTCTTTGGGGTACAAACCCAACAGTGCTATGGCTGGATCAAAGGTCAGACAGTCTTTTATTGCCCTTTGGGCATAGTTCCAAATTGCCCTCTAGAATGGTTGGTTCAGTTCACAGCTCCACCAGCAATGAATTAGTGTCCCCACTTTGCCACATCCCCTCCAGCATTCATTACTTTCCTTTGCTGTCATGTTAGCCAACCTGCTAGGTGTGAGGTGATACCTCAGAGTTGTTTTGATTTGCATTTCTCTGATTATAAGAGATTTAGAACACTTCTTCATGTGCTTGTTAATAGTTTTGATTTCTTTAACTGAAAATTGCCTATTCATGTCCCTTGCCCATTTGTCAATTGGAGAATGGCTTGATTTTTTGTACAACTGGTTTAGCTTTTTATAAATTTGAGTAATTAGGCCTTTGTCAGATGTTTTTGTAATGAAGATTGTTTCCCAATTTGTTGCTTCCCTTCTAATTTTGGATGCATTCGTTTTATTTGTACAAAACCTTTTTAATTTGATGTAATCAAAATTATTGATTCTACATTTTGTGATTTTTTTCTAGCTCTAGCCAGTACCAAATTGTTTTGATAACCGCTGCTTTATAGTATAGTTTGAGATCTGGGACTGCAAGGCCTCCTTCATTTGCATTTTTTTCATGATTTCCCTGGATATCCTTGATCTTTTGTTCTTCCAAATGAACTTTGTTATGTTTTTTTCTAATTCTGTAAAGAAGTTTTTTGGTAGTTCAATGGATATGGTACTAAATAAGTAAATTAGTTTGGGTAGGATTGTCATTTTTATTATGTTAGCTCATCCCACCCATGAGCAATCAATGTTTTTCCAAATGTTTAGATCAAGTTTTAATTGTGTGGAGAGTGTTATGTAATTGTGTTCATATAGTTCCTGTGTTTGTGTCAGCAGATAGATTCCTAAGTATTTTATAGACAAGTTATTTTTTAAATTTAAAGATATTTTATTTTCCCAATTACATGTAATAATAATTGTCAACAGATATGTTCCAAATTTATAAGATTCAAATAATCTCATGTCCATTCCTTCCTTCCCTCCCCCAATTTGGAGATGGTAAACAATTTGATCTAGGCCATATAGGAATTACCATGCAAAACACACTTCCATATAGGTCATTGTTGTAAGAGCATACTCATATAAAACCAAAACCCCAAATAAAACCATAAATAAATTGATGTGAAAGATAGTATGTTTTGATCTGCAACAGACTCCCATAGTTCTTTCTTTGGAGGTAGATAGCATTCCCCATCATAAGTCCTTCAGAACTATCTACTGGAAAAATTTTGTTTTGCAAAATAGTCATGCCCTGTCTTCTTTTTTTTATTTCATTTACTTTTATTATTTTATTCAACCATAGAAGGCATCATCTGACAAAACATATAGATTATATATTTTGTATTTCCAATTCTCAGGTCATCCTCTGGAGGTGATCATTCACAAGTTATATTCTTCAGATACTAAATCTGTAGCTATATATGATGTTCTCTTGGTTCTACTTATTTTACTCTCCATTATCTCATGTCATTCTTTCCAACTTTTAAAAAAATCAATCTGTTCATCATCTCTTATGTTACAATAATATTCCAACACAATCATGTACCACAATTTGTTTAGAATCCTAATTTTTCTTAAAAATTATATTTGTTGGTCATATGACTAGGATCAGCAATAACAGTTCCACTGGTAAACTCTTGATTTTAGGAGAAATTGAGGAGGGCCCCCAGTATATTCTTGAGTAGGCTTCCTATGTCAAACTTATGGGAGAATATGGAAGAGTCCCATAAAATGGGCAGGAATGAATGGGTTTTGATCTGCATCACCTGAGAGAATATCCAAATGCAATGAGATCATGAATCCACTTGAATGGACAAACCACAAACATCTAGGCATAAGCCTAGAATTCCTGACCACGTTTAGACAATTCATGCCTGAGAGTCAGGATGTGTGCCTCTATCTTGTAAGGTACTAGAAAACATTAGCAGGAGTATAGGGCAGGGAATAACCCCTTGGCACCATGATATTTATTTCCCCATGGTAGTAATCACAGTAACTCCCTTATCCCTTGGGGATTTCTTTGCTAACACTCTTGGATTGAGATGGGCACACCATGCTCCACCCTTCACAAAAATTTCAGAATTGACACCATTTGCTCAAATCTAGTCAAGCACTCTTAAAATGGGAAAAGAAAGGTTGTTTATTTCTTTTTTAATACATTCTCTTGTTTGTAACACTAGTACATAGAGTCCAAGTAAGTGGGCAGACAGGGATTTCCCCATAACAAGTCAACAACATTCAAATGATAAAATAATGGATAACTTCACTAGCCAAATACAAACTCCAGTTTTATAACATTATAATCACATGCTCATGTGTATGATGTTATTCATATTGTCTTCCCCATAAGCTAACTCTTTCCACTCTTAACATTTTTCTCCCCTTTATATATTCTTCTACCCTGGCTTATCCATGTGGGATGGATTCTCCCTGCCCAGTTTTCCAGTTTTCCCCAGTTTTCCCCCTTAGTTTTCTTTGTTTTCTTCCCTCAACTGTATTGCTGCGTCCAAGGAACTTTCTTGTTTTTTATAAGAAAGAACTGGAACAGCCTTTCTACAGCATTTGGCACTATCTCATTCTCAGTAACAGTCAACATAAGAGATGAATTATTTCATAGAATAGCATGCACCCCGTTTGTGTTATATAGATATTGGTTTGTAAAATTGGTGCCTCAGTTGATGATTTATTCCTATACTGCCCATTCATTATTTATAACCCCCAGGCAGGTATAGGATTACACTGCTGATCTGAAAGTTGGATGTTTTTATTATATACTCAGTGACCATTTTATGATCCATCATAAACTTGAGATATATAATCATCATAATCACTGTAAATTCTTCTGGGCCTGGATCCCATGATCCAACAGACTCTGTTTTGTGTCTTCTCCGGCCCTTACTCTGAAGTCTAAGTAAGGGTTTCCCTTTATACTGACCCCATCATGTTTGGAACTGAAAATTTTACATACATATATATATATCCTTTTAACAAAAAAAAAAAACAACAATCTCCTGGGAATTCTTAGGAACAAGAGTAAAATGGCTCATAGATGGAAAGCAGCAGCCTTTGAAAAAAAGAGAACCTATCTGTTGGCTGACCTTATGACTTCCATCACCCAAACCCTTAGGGGTTGTCTATGCCCAAGTTCTCAATTAGCTTGCAACACAATAAAATTTTACCCAGGAGTGAACACAGCACAAGGGAACACAGATATAGAATTACTGTAACCCCAGAACTGCATTGCTTCACCAGAATATCTTACCTAGTTCTTCCACTTATTCCTTTCAACAAGTACTCATTGTCTACTGTAATGAGTAAATTCTTAATTTTCTAAATAATTAGAGATTCTTGATAAGTAGGAAAAGGTGGCTGGCTAGAGAAGATGGGTTGAAAGAGCTAGACTGCTTTCATTCAAACAGTAGAATCCTAATGAGGCCATGGGAAAGAATTCCCTTGGAAGGGCAGTTGGGATTTACTGGACTCACTCTTTGGATCGGATGCTTGAAGGGTGGATGTCTGGTTGTTTTCCCCTGATATTCCTTGAGGATTTGAAGATAGCTGGTTAGGAATAATATCTTGTGTTTGAGAAAGGCTGAAGGATTCAGTGTGACTCTGACTGTTCCCTGATTCTACCAGAGGGGGTAGAAGAGAGCATCATTTCTGTGAAACCTGCAGGGTCTTACTGGAGAGAGACAGAAAAGGCCGAATTGATTATTTGAAAATAAAATAAAGAAGGAGTCTAAGTAGATTTTTAAGTAGATTAGCTTAGTTAATTAGATATTATATATTATAGATAGATTGAGGAGTTAGGTGATGTCTGAGAAATCAGATAAGAAAAAGCTCCTCGCGGGGCAGATTGGGAACCAACGTATTAGTATTGATTAGGTTTAGGGATAAATAGATTTAATAACTCCTATCCTAACTCATCTCTAATTCCTATATTCTATCCTTACCTTTTCTTATAGTTGCAATAAATAGAGTTTTTTTGTATAATCAGTCTCCAGCAGATTTCCTCCAACTGCCAACAACTGAATCTCTTTAACCTTAATAGCCTATCCAAAAATATTGATATTAATCAATATCAGGGTCCATATCCCCCATTACACTACTTTGTACAAGGCACTGTCTTGTCTGTCCAAGACAGACAAATCTGCAACCAAAGTGTAATAGGCTAGCTCATAACAGACACCTAGTCATCCATCCCCATTCCTTGGGTTTACAGAAATAGATGCCTTTTGGCAGCTCTTATAAGCTTTGCTTTCTTTGGAGGTATGGTGGGATAGAGATCAGCTCTCCTGCATCTTCCACTCCCACCCACTTCTTTTAATAACCAGTTAAGTTCCATGGACAAAAATGGGAAAAGTATGTTTTTTTTTTTAATGTATTGATGGGTTTTATTGATTCTCCCTCCTTTTTCAAGAAATTCTTTGTTATAAGGGATAGCTCTTTAGGAAAGAGGAAATTGGAAATGGAAATAGACAATGTAAAAACAAGAGATATCAATAAAAATGTATTTTTAAAACAATAAGATCTAAGAATAAATAAGTACCCTTACTGATAGAGGTCAGAGATCAGTTCAGATATTTCTTCTTCCACTGTTAACATAACCAGGAAAGCAGGGAAGGAGAAAACAACTTGTTACCAGTCCTAACAAGGGCTTCAGCCTCTCTCCCATTCAGAGACTATCTCTGCTTCCCGTGTGATGCCCTATATGTCTCCAAAGTGGGGATCATGGTTCTGCTATGGGTCCTTTGTGACCCCAAGGATTTGCATGATCTATGAGAAGGTAGAACAATGGATTGAGTCCCACTCTTCCTTCTTAAATTAATCAAAGGGTTTGTGTCTAATACAACTTTTTACTCATTATGCCCCAACTTCCCCTTTCCCATTCTAAGCCTGTCCTTCCACTGTACAAGTTCCCAACCTTTCCCCATGGGACACTCAAAAGCACTTATAACCTAATTGTGATCAATACACCCTTAGCAGGTGCTGAACAGGTGCCAATGAGAGAATCGTGCCTCTCCTTACCCCTCCCCCCATAATAACCTCAATCTCCCCAAATCTCCTTGTGCCTGCAGCATACAACCCTTGGAATATGAGCTCTGTACCCTGGGTGCAATATGGGCAAAAAAAAAGACGAAGATAATATGGGCAAATACCATGAATAAGATCCCTCTTCCATTTTGTTTCAGGTGAGAGATTCTCAAGAATCTGGGATAGATTTCAATCTAATTTGAATGTTTCAGTACATTATCTTTGTTCTTGACCCTCTTCCAAATAGGGCATCACCATCCTTCCACTCATGCCAGTTAGTAACCTCAGGCTTATTTAGACTCCTCACTTTCCCTGGTTGCACATATCTGATCAGTTGCCAAATCTTGTCATTTCCCTTTCCACATTTCTCACATCCAACTTGAGTTCAGACAACATTGTCAGACTATTGAAATGGCCTCCCCGTTGGTTCTGATCCTCTAGTCTTTTTCCCTAGGCCCATCCATTTTCCACTCAGATGCTAAGATAAATTTACTAAAGTTCAGACCTAACCATATCACCTTGTTTCTTTGTAAGTTCTAATGGCTTCCTGTTGACTCAAGGCTCAAATAGAAATTTCTCTGTTTGGTATTTAAAACCCTTCATAGCCTGGCCCTAACTTAGTTTCCAGTCACATCTATTTATTATTTCCCTCAAATTTATTATTACTCTCAAATTCCATAAGCTAGTCACATTTGGTTCTTCCCTTTCATAAACACATCCACTCACAAAAAACTCTAAAATATTGAAACATGAAGAGGAAATAAGCAGAACCACATACAAAGGAATGGATTTATGCTAAAAATTTTATGCTGAATTAAAATCAGAAACAATTCTTTTCCTTGTTTTTGCATTATATATGATGAATTTCCACACACAGAGAAACATGATTGGCAAAAAGGTAATATGTTTGCTGCCATGATCTATTAATTGTTAGATATCTTTCCGTTAAAAAAAAACTTAAAGAAATTTATCTCTCTCTAGATACGTTAATCAACTTAATAAATAGTTACTAACGAAATAAAGAAATAAACTGACTTGAAACTATTGCTTCTTGAGATAGAGAAGGTAAACTGAAGGAAACTTTTACTTGTTAAACTAAAGAGGATAAACTGAGGGGAACCTGTTACTGCAGCAATGGCTGCTGTTCTCTGGCTTTGACTAGAGAGGACTGCTCCAGGATCCTAAGCCTGCTTATATGTAATGGAGGTAAAACAAAGAAATTCTGGGGGATGCTGACACACACACACACACACACACACACACACACACACACACACACACACACACACACACAGATGCTGATACACAAGGGACTGCTCTGAGGAATCTGCCTATTGATCCCTAATGATGGCTGATCTATTTCCTAGCCTCCTTCCTCCCTCACTCCTTCCAACCCTCTTCCTCCTGCCACCCTTCTCCTCCCAACTCCCCTCCCCCCGAGTGAATTATAAAATACTCTAAGTTTCTTTCTCAGGTAAGGGGTTTATTGGGATAACAGGATGGGAAACTGAGGTAAGGGGGATGAGGAAGTCCCTAATCTAAATGAATGATTGAGAAAGTAGTCCAGTCACAAACTTTGACTCTGAGACAGGGAGATGGAGGACAATGGCTGTTCAAGATCTTTCTTCTTCTTCAGTTAGGATTCTCCTTCTTGTCAATTTCAATGGTCCAAAAGTCAGAGAACTTCAAGTAACCAAGTCAGCCCCACCAGAGTCCAAAAGCCAAGTTTTCAAAGCCCCCAAGGAAAAAGTGCTTCCAGTCAGAGACACGGAGACCAAAAGACCAGTTTCTCTTCTCAGTGTGGCCAGCAAAAACCTCCAGGAAAAAAGTGGCTTCCAGTCAGAGACCAAGTTCAAAAGCCAAGTTTCTCTTCTCAGAGTGTACCAGCAAAACCCCCAACTCAGCTCCAACTGCCAACAACCTGGGGACATTCCGTTGGAATCCTGGGGTTTGCATCTTAGAGCTAGATCTCCAATCCTGCAAAAACTTCTCTCTTCATAGCTCTATCACACTAATAAACAGTGATTATTGACAAATCTGCCTTATCCTCCAAAATAATAATGCCAAACTAAAATGAATGGAGGCCATTAAGCTGTGCATAAGGATTCCTACAGGCTTTAGGTCTTAGAAAATCACATTTTAACATTATGTTTTATTGTATTTTAATTTATTTTGTTACATATTTCCAAGTTATATTTTTAAGACCCTTGCCTTTTGCTTTGGAATCAGTACTAAGTATTAGTTCCAAGGCAGAAGAGCAGTAAGGGGTAGGCAATTGGAGGTAAGTGACTTGTCCAAGGTCACACAGCTAGGAAATATCTGAAGTTAGGTACCTCAGACTTCCTGACACTCTCTCCACTCTGCTACATTGGTTCTCCCTAGTTACATTTTAATCTAGTTGGGATACACTCAGAAATGGGCTGCATATTTGATGCATATGCTCTAAGATGAAGGCAATATGGTGGTTGTTTTTTCTAATAAATAAAGCAAATTCAATCACATTGCTCTCACTAAAAATATTCATGTTAATAAAGAGAAATGTTTTTGTATTATTGCTTATTTCTTATATTTAGACGCCTATTTTGTATGTTTTAAAATGTATACAGTATTCATTAGCATGAATGTAACTATGCATATATTAGGGTATCTGCTCAAAAGTTTTACTGAGAGGGGTCCACAATCAAAAAAGCAGTGCCGGTGGGTCTGGGACAGGGAACATATAAATCAAGGGAGTCTTGGGGCTAGGCAGTAGGAAACTAGCCAGAGGCATTAGTAACTTGAGTTCAGCTACACCAAGGATTCTGGTCCGGGAGCCCCAGTCACCTATCCTAGTACAATGAGGGGAGGAGAAGAGACCTGCCAGAGATAGAGGAAGAAATTCAGGAATATACATCTCCATTGGTTAAGCCATAATGACTTCAGGTCAGGGAGCAGGGCAAAATAAGAGAGGACAAGCCTCAGTAGTTAAGCTGTTAGAAATTATATTTCATTTAAAAATAATAATTTAATCACATATTATAGACTATATATGAAGAGGTATATTTTTAAAGAATAATTAATCCTCTATTACATGAACATATGAATGTATTTTTAAAGAATAATAACTTAATCACATAGGAATATTAACAAACGAAATTGTATTTCAGGAAGCTTATTGATTAAATGGGATATGCCATTTTTTAAAGTCAACTTCTGTTGACTTCTTTTGTTTGGGGATTTTTTCAGACTACCATAGTTTTCCTCAGTTTCTTGTTTGCTCCCAAAGAACTAACCATTCCATATAAGAAAGGCCAAACCACTTTGCCTAGCTGCAGACTAATCCTGTCACTTGAGGATTACTCCAGTCTCCCAAGGAGAAGGTAATAGGAAAGAGCTGATACTCTCAACCCACGTCCTTAACTAAAATATCTACCAATCGAGATTGTCTTGCCTTTGCCAGGGGAGGCCCAAATGATGTATTGTTAGGCCAATCAGAAGGAAGACAGGTGAAAGTTTAAAAGACCCTGTTGGCCCTCACTAGAGGACTTTGGTCACTGAGAGAAGTCATTGACCCAGCTTATTGATTATTGCTAGCTTAACTAATAAAATAACCATGCCCTGGTCCCTGGCCTTTTGGCTGGGATGACCATCACATCCCACTTTGCTGACAGTTTATGCATCTCAGTTAATAAACTTTTATCTTGCCCTAGAAAACTGTGTCTCAGCCTGCCTTTGTTGTCATTTTACTAGCAATAATCCCCTTGATAATTTGATTTATATGCCATTACTGTAAAAATATAAATTCACTTTGATATTTTCATCTGATATTAGTAATCAGGCCTTTAAACAAAATCATTTTTGTTTTTATAAAATTCAAATTTGTATGATTGCAATATGTCTGTCCTTATTGAAGGAGACCTTTAACGTCCCATTTTATTATACAAAAACAAACACTCTTGGAACGACCTCCAAGAAGTGATGCAGAGTGAGAGGAGCAGAACCAGGAGAACATTGTACACAGAGACCGATACACTGTGGTACAATTGAATGTAATGGATTTCTCCATTAGTGTCAATGCAATGTCCCTGAACAATCTGCAGGGATCTAAAAAACACTATCCACAAGCAGAGGATAAACCGTGGGAGTAAAAACACCGAGGAAAAGCAACTGCTTGACTACAGGGGCTGAGAGGAAATGACTGAGGAGAGACTCTAAATGAACACTCTAATGCAGATACCAACAACATGGAAATGGGTTCGAGTCAAGAACACATGTGATAACCAGTGGAATCGTGTGTTGGCTATGGAGAGGTGGTGGGAAGGGGGAGGGGGTAGGAAAAGAAAATGATCTTTGTTTCCAATGAATAATGTTTGGAAATGACTAAATAAAATAATGTTTAAAGTGGAAAAAAACACTTTTATAGTCAATAAACACTAAAACAGTGGATTATAGAGTTCCATTGTTTCTGGTTCTCTTCTATCTATTCTCTCTATTTTTTAACTAATATTAGTTAAGCTAATATTAGATGACAGGAGCATAGCACTCATTAGGAAGACTCAGTAATGTGCTGGAGCCAGCTTACAGGCATAGGAAAGCCAATAGTTAAGTTTTTCATTGTGAGCATTTACATCCCGGAAATCAGGAAATCTAAAAAGCAGGGTTTGACTTATTGTTTTGTGGCTTGCCTAGACTTAAGTAATGAAAAAAATATTAATAATGCCAAACTTAAAAGTGTGTGATATAGGGGGCAGTGACATGGCTCAACAGACTAAGAACCAGATCTGGGGGGGGGGTCCTGGGTTCAAAGCTGGCCTCAGATACTTCCCATCTCTGTGACCCTGGGCAAGTCATTTAACCTCCATTGCCTAGCCCTTACCACTCTTTTGCTTTGGAACCATTATACAGATACATGGAAGGTGGTAAGGGTTGGGTTGGGGTTTTTCTTTATTTTCCAAGGGAAAAAAAAATCATATGCTGGGTTTGTTTTGTTTTGTTTTCAGGAGAACCAGTAGTTAAACATTTACAAGTGGGTAAATTTATAAGTTTATTTACAAGAGGTCTGGCAAAAACCCATCCCTGAAGGAATCATCACAACTAAAGGAAGACCAATGAGAGGTAGATTAGTACCACAGAAGACTTCCATTGGCTTCCAAGTAGTTTTGGAGATATTTTTCAACCTAAGCTCAGTAGGATCGTATTCTTGCTGTAATAACTCATCTTGCCCTGTCGACTAGAGCTCTGGTTCATTTACCTTTCCTGAACTTGGCTCATGGGCATGTCAGCATTCACCCTTCCCCAAGACTCCTCTGTACCAGCAGTCTTGGTAGCTGAAGTCTGAATGAACAGGGTGACAGAGCTAATCCCTTGGAGCTGGGCTCTGCTTTGGCTCTTTGTTGAACAACGTTTGTGACTGAGGGAGAGCAGATGACTAACAACTGCGTCAGGAGGGGCTGCCTGCTCTGAGCTCTGAGGACCTGAGGGAAGGGCAGGTGGGAAAGGCAACCTCTTTGGGAACCTCCTTCTTCTAGGGCTCAGTCCATACTTTCCCCAACAAAATGGCCATTTCTACCTTTGGGGCTGTCTCATGTCTGAGACTTCCAGCATCAGCTCTGGTTGTCAAGTGACGGGTGGGAGGGATTCCAGCAGCTGCACAGACTCTCTGAGGAAAAGCATCATCCCTCCCAGGAGAATGGTTTAGAGGAAAGGCTGACTGGCCAGAAGATATGGGCCTTGGGAGTTGCTCAGGCCGTGCAGATCCGAGATTAAAGCAAATATCTTATTTTGGCTGTTTCAAAATATATTTTCTTCTCTTCCAGGAGAGTGTCTTGTACATGATGAGTTATCGTTTTGTGTTTCTGTGTTTGTTAATGAGCTCTTCTGTGTCTTTTGTGGGTTCAGCACTTTCTATGATAGAGGAAAAAACCAGCTGCCCTCAACCTGATATGTGTATTATACATTAAGAACTCTCTCCAGAAAGGACAGTCTTTCCTATTTTTTGAAAGATGTGAACCAACCCTTTGCTTTCTTTTAGAGATTTTGGTCTGGGAGCAAAAGCCACAGTGGGGGGGAAAAACCCTTGATCTTTCCATCTGGGGGGTCAAACCACCACCAGGATGAATTTCAGCTCTGTAGGAATCCAGAGCCAGAAGTCAGTTGGGGCCCAGGGGGCTCCCTGGATCATGCATGAGTCATGTTGACAAAGCACTTACACATCGTTATTACCACAACTCTTGTCTCTATCTTATACTTGAAGAAACAATTTTGGAAGGATTGTGTGACTTGCCCATGGCTACATGGGCAGAATCTGAAGCAGGATTCAAACCCACTTCTCCAAATCCCATATTCATTAGCATCTACTATTGTCCTTGCTAAGAAAATCACAAGCCAGGAAATTTTGTTTCTTCTCAGGGTAAGGAGTGAGCAAAACTTTTAGATTCATGCCATTGCCCTGAGTCTGAAGATTTTTAAGGAGAAAAGAGAAAACAGGATCAGTTTGGTTACCCTTTCTGGAAGAAATCTTCAAGTAGATTGGAAGCAGGGGGGTAGTAACTAGGAATGTCCATTGGTCCAAAGGACTCTGGGAGGAAAGCAAGATTGGCCAAAAGAGAAAGAACAGAGCACTGAACAGACATGGGCCAGACCAAAAAGGCCTTTCACATACATACACGCATACATGCATACATACGTACATATACATATATGCATAGAGAGAAACAGACAGAGATGGAGAGAGACAGAGAGTGGCACTGGCTTAGGGGAGGCAACTGACTAGAAACCAATCACCTAACTGGACAAAGAGAGAGCCAGCTCTAGGGGCTCTGGATGGGTTCCCAAAAAAGGGAACAGTGAGGCAGGACTCTTCCTCCTCTTGTGAGCAGGGCTGCAGAAAGAGGATTTTGTAACCCAAATGCAGAGGGTAAAAGAGCTGAGCCAGGAAGGCAGCAGCTGTTGCCATTAGCCCTAATAAGGGTAATGGTTTCTCTGTCACACTGGAGCTAAAAGCAGAGACAGGCCCAAAGCTCTGGGCTGCTATTAAGACTGTCCTTTGTGCTGTGACTGGTGAGCTGAGTATTTTTGAGGAGAGGCAAATAAGAGAGCCATATGAGGATTTTTTATAATAAAACATATTCTTTGTTTTGTTAAACCCTTACCTTCTGTCTTAGAATCAATACTGTGTATTGATCCCAAGGCAGAAGAGTGGTAAGGACTAGCCAAGCGGGGTAAAATGACTTGACCAGGGTCACACAGCTGGGAAGTATCTGAAATCAGATTTGAATACAGATTGCCAGGTCTGGTGTTCTATCCACTGAGCTACCTAGAACATTCATATATTTTTACAAAGCCTATTCACCTAGATGGTCATCCATATGTTTGTATTATGTGTCTCTGGGGAAAGTTTTGTGAGAGGGAGGGGAAGAATGATGGAAATACAGAGAAAAAGATAGAGGCCAGCAGAGCCAGAGCTGGAGAGAGAGATTAATAAATCTTCTGTCTCTGTGCCCAGCACTGTGCTAAATACTGAAGATATAAATACAAGCAAGGCTGACATGGGCAGCTATGTAGCACAGTGGATAGACAACCAGGTCTGGAGTTGGGAGGTCCTGGGTTCAAATGTGACCTTGGACATTTCCTAGCTGCGTGGCCCTGGGCAAGTCACTTAATCCTCTTTGTGTCTTGGAACCAGTACACAGTAATGACTCTCAGTCAGAAGGGTTTAAAAACAACAACAACAACCCAGTACCTTCTGAGCCTTCCCAAGGGACTCTTGTATCAGACAGGCCCCTCAAACCTATACAACTGATTTAGGGACATTAATCACAACTTCTACCCCAGAACTAGTACCGCCAAGCTCATAACAGAGAGAGCAGTGGCAGCCTGGTAACCGCTTAAGCCTGTAAGGGAAGAAAATAATCCGGCTGCAGGAGGAAGTCTGTGGGGGGGCCCTGACAGGGACTGTGGAGGAAGAAGTCTGGGGGGGGCCTGACAGGGACTGCAGGAGGAAATCTGGGGGGGGCCCTGACAAGCACTGTATCTAGGGGGAGACGTGTCCTCATCCTTCTAAAGCCACTGATCCTGCCCTCACAAATCTATTTCTCCTGCTGTGTTGATTGTAAAGCAGACCTCGGGGTTCATTGGCCTCCCAGGAAGGAGGTGACACCTACCAGTTGGGATCAGCACCGGCCCTTCGTTTAGAGTCTTGGAGAGCTGCCCAGGGTCCTGACTGGTAAAGAGATTTGTCCAGAGGTGGGAGTTGAACTCAGGTCTTCCAGGCCAGGCTCTCAATTCCCTGCTTCTCAACAAAGAAAGCCAAGTTTTCCTTTCTCCCTCCCATGTGACATTGCTACGTGTAATCCTCCTCTGTCCTGTTTCCCGTAGGATGTGAATATTTTAAGTGAGCAAGAAAGCAGCCGGGACACTGGCACTATTAAAATAAACCTGCTATGTCTTCTTCTCTGGCTGCCCTACCTAGGTGGAGTCTCAGACTATACCATAAACACCTTCCTCTCTGGAAGAGGGCTGCCAATCAGAGACTAAGACTGGTCAATGGGTTAAAAAAAAGACCTCTCAGGGACAGCTGAGTGATTCAGGAGATTGAGAACCAGGTCCCAAGGTGGGAGATCCTGGGTTCAAACCTAGACTCGGGCATTTCCTAACTGTGTGGCCCTGGACAAGACACTTAACCCCTTTTGCCTAGCCCTTGCCTCTCTGCCTTGGGACCAATGCACAGTATTCATTCTAAGATAGGTTAAAAAAAGAGGGGGGGGGGTTACCTCCATCCTCACCCAAACACCCAGAGGGTAAGTGAGTTCAGGAATGTCTGAGTGCTATCAATAAGGGAGAGGGAATATATTGATAGATACAATATCATTGTTGGTTCATGCTTATAAATTAGCCCACTGGACCATGATCTCTGGAATACCCAGGGTGGAATAATTTAAAGTTTGGAAACAATGTGGATCCTCATTGTTGCTGTTCAGTCATTTCTGACTTTGTGACTCTGTGAATGCTTCAATGTTGTCTATGAGGTTTTATTGGCAAAAACAAAATGGAATTGTTTGCCATTTCCTTCTCCACTGGATTAAGGCAAACAGGGTTAAGTGACTTGCCCAGGGTCACATAGTTAGTAGGTATCTGAGGCTGGATTGGAACTCAGGTCTTCCTGACTTCCAGTCCATTACTCTATCTACTGAGCCATCTGGTTACCTCCATATGGGACCTTAAATATATCTTATAAAGTCTAAGAGAAATTTAGGAAGTAAACTCTAGTAGGGGGTCTTCCCCTGGGGGTCTATGAACTTGGTGGTTTTAAAAATATATGTATTTTGGTGACTTTCTATACATTAGATTTCCTTTGTAATTCTGAGTATTTCAGATTAAACATCTAAAGATATTATTCTGAGAAAAGGTCCATAAACTGCACTAGGCTGGCACCTAAAAAAGATTAAGGGTATCTCCTCCTGGAAGGGGCACCTGGAGTAGCAGCCCTGATCTAAAAAGGACATTAACCCATGAGCTATGCTGAGGGACAGAACCACTGAGCAGGGGATATGGTCTGGGCACACCAAAGCTACGGGACTTATAATGGGTTTTTGTCTTCATAATCCCTGTATAACTATTACCTTCCAAGAAACCCCATGGTTCAGAGGCTGATGGTTGGAGATTAGAGCTGCAGGAAGAAGAAACCCTGGAGAAAGCCCTCTAAAGTACTGGTGTTTGGTAGTTGGAGTTTCCCCAAGAAACTGAGAAAAAACTGAGGGAATGCCAAAGGAGGCAAAGGACAGTCGGGGGGGAGGGGAGGGAATAGACTACCTATTACTCATTTCAAATCTGCTGGTATGTGCATATCAGATGGGGAAAGTTCATGGTGTCTGCTTTGTTGATCCTTCTAATTCTAGACCTTTGGCTGAGGGGTGGGGGGTTAGTCCCCTTACTTCCTTATTATCAAGTTGTATTTAGTACTTTAAGACTCAAAAGCAGGAAAGGAGTGGAACCACTCAAATCCTGTGTGAGATGTGGGTATCATACACAACACCCAAGAAAGGTGGAAGACTACTTGTTGGTTTCTAATCTCATCATTCTATTTTTCACCTCCATGGACAGTTGACCATGCTTCCGTGCTTGGAAGGTACTCCTTCATCACTTCTACCATTTAGAATCCCTAGTTTCCTTTCAAACCTGGCTCATCATATGCCACCACCTACAGGAAGCCTTTCCTGATAAGAGTTAGTAGTCTCTCCCTCCTCAAATTGTCCTGCTATATTATATACTTAATCTGTTCACATATTGTATCCTCCCAACCTCCTCCTACCCCCAAGAATATAAATTCCTTCAAGGCAAGGACTATTTTTGGTATGCCCTGGGCTTTGTTCATTTTTTCTTTAAACTAGACCAGTGTAGGAATCTCCCAGTGAAGAATTTCTCCACTGAGCAGGGAGGGATAGGATAGCTGGGTCGGAGCAATATCATAGCTGAGTGAAGGCGTGGGGAGGCCTTCTTGGGATGCCCATTTTGTGCCATCACGATTTTCCTATTTCTGCCACACAAACGATGGCCACATCACCCACACTTCCTGATTTTAGAAATGGGAGTTAGGGAGTTAGTTCCTACTGATTCAGTTCAGTTGGAACTTCTACCCATGCAGTTTGGCACCTTCTCTGCAATTTTTAATCCTGAGAGAGTTGCCTAATGCTCTGAGAAGTTATGACTTGCTCAGTTACCCTACCAGTAAATGGTAGAGGCAGGTCTAGAACAAAGGTCCTACGACTCTAAGATCTGCCCTCTATCCTCTGTGTCACAGGGCTTTTCATATTATGGGTCTTACATTCAATAGGCATTTAATGAATGCTTGTTGGATGGATCAGAAGAAAGATAAAGAGCATCTTCTTTTCCTCCTACCTAGTTTGGACCTGTAGAAATTCAAGCCAGAAAACTAGAAAACCATTCATTGACATATATTGCAAAATGAACTTTCAGGTCTCAAGCCTGGAGGTTGGACCTGGATGAAGGATTATTACATAACTAACAGGGGCCCAAAGTCCCTCAGGGAATCTAGACATAAGATCTGAGTCTTCTGCCCACATGGTATTGCCTCAGACATTGAAGTCTTTTCTCAGTGTCATGGAAGAACTCACTAAGTTTCTAGAATGTTATTGGAGAGTCTCTCTATTACTATCTTTCCCTGTCCTTCCCTCCCTTCCCCTAATAGCTCCTTCCCCACAGATGTTTGGATCTTTAAGCTTGGGAGAGAGCCTTAGACAATGCATTTCAATAACCTTATTTTACAGACAAACAAAACTGTTCCTTTGAAAGATGAGAGTAGTAACACAAAATTAAAACTCCTGCCTCTGCCCATGAGATTGGGGGAAAGGGGAGGATAAGAGAACTTTCTTCTCTCTTCCCCTCCAGAATATCAAAATATATTAGCCATTTGCCTAGGCATCTGTGACCTTTTGCAGATTGAGATGGGGAAGAAATCACTAGTGTCATCATTCTATCATTGGAAACTTGGCTTAGTAGTCTAGCATCATGGGAAATAATCTAGAAATGATCATGGGAAATTTTTTGGAAGTCATCAGAAGCTCTTCACCCCATCCAATGATAGCATCCTTGCTCTCTTCTCTACTAGCCCTCCTGGGGAAATTTGGACTGTTATTTTTCCCTCTTTTTGCCCACCCATTCAAGATCACACAGGCAGGAGGCAGCTCATGGGGTGAGATTTTTTTTCTGAGTTGTTTTTATTTGAAAACCCCAGGAGGTGCCCCACCATTCCCCTAGCCCACCCCCATCCCAGACACAATGGCTGTGAGCTGACACATGATGACAAGTGACACAGGGCTGTGAGCTGCTCACAGGAACACAGGGGCTGTGTTCAGTATAACATTGAAAAAATATACATTATATATAAGACACCCAGGGCACCTCTTCTACCATCCCCTGACCCATCTCCAGGATGTAGAGAACCTCAAGACTAGAGGAGGGGACTGGGGGGAGAAATAGAATGGAGGGCCTTGGAAAGAGACAGGGGAGGGGAAATAGGGAAAAGGGACCCTCTTCCCCAGAGTAAACTGGGAAAATGGAAAGAATACCAAGAGAAGGAAGGGGTGTCCACATTGAGGGAAGTAAAGCTCAAAGGGAGAGGAAGGAAGGGGAAACAAGGGGACTTCTTTCATCACTCCCTCAAGCTCATGGCTACTGACCTTTCCCAAAGTATAATTTTTCACAAGAACTATTAAGCCCAGTTGGCAGTAATGAAGGAACATAAACACTTGTACTTTGGCTGCCAGGGGGACAAAGGAAACAACCCGAGGGTCCCTTCTTCCCCCTTCCTGATATGAGGATCCTGGGTTCTGCTAGGGAAAAGGGGATTCTTGGGAGTGGGAGGGGATTCTCCAGAGGAAAGGTTAACAGGGAGCAGGCAGAGACTATTGGAGGGTGGGGAGGAGAGTAGGATTCCAAAGATAGCTCCCTCCAGAGACTTCCCTGGAGGGGGTCTCACTCTTAATTGTCCTTCTGTTCCAGATGTCTCTTTCTTTTCAGGGTGGGTGTCTCTTGTCTCTTCTCTCCTGGGCAGGGTGCTGTCTCTCTGGGGAAGAGGCCTTAGTAGCGGTGTGGGGCCGACTCAATGATGCGCCTCTCTTCATGGCTGGGAGAGTCAGCTGCCTCAGAATCACTGCTGTCCTCATCTTCCTGCTGTCCCCCAGCAGCCCCTGCCACACATGCCTGCCGACTCTGGTATGACTGGAGGGAGAAAAGAATGAGTGCTCTCCTAATACAGTTTAGAGCCTTTCCTCCTCCACTGTGCCTCCCTTAGTCTACTCCCAGCCTTCATGACAGCGAAGGCACTCTCCTCTACCCCTGCTTTGCCAACTCCAGTTGCCAGCCCTTAGCCCTGTGCTTTCTGGAAAGCCCAAGTTTCAGCCCCGGCCTTTGTTCCCTAGAATTAACTTGTTACCCTGGAGCCCCCACTTTTGCATGGCTCTCACCTCCATGGGGTTAACAATGATGGTGAGAGCTGAATCATCCCAGAAAAGGTCAGGGTCTTTGGGCTCATCTGAAGCCCCTGGTGAACCTCCAACTCCGGAGACACGCTGGTGCAGGGAATGGATGCGGACCAGGCCCAGGACAACCATGAGTGCCAGGAACCCCACACATACCACAATGATGAGAGTTGCTGCACTAGGAACCACTGAGGGGGGAAAAGGGAAAAGATGATCTTGGAGATGGAGGAAAGGGCCTGAGGCAATTCAGAGAGAGAAGAGCAGGAGGAGGGAAGGACATAAACACAGAGTAGAGAGCCCAAACACCGAAAAGAGTTCAAAGCCAGCTTCTACCACCCACTACCCATGTGGCCTTGAGCAAGTGAGTTGCCTCTCTAGGCCTCAGTTTCCTCATCAGTAAAATGAAAGAATTGAACTACATAATCTCTAAAGTCTTTTTTAGGGAGAGCCAGGCCTAGACATAGGAGATCCTGAGTTCAAATCTAGCCTCAGACACTTCCTGGCTGTGTGACCCTAGGCAAGTCACTTAATCCTCTTTGCCTAGCCCTTTTGGCTCTCCTGCCTTGGAACCAATACACAGTATCAATTCTAAGAAGGAAGGTACGGGTTTAAAAAAATTAAAAAGTCTCTTCCAGCTCTAAATGTATGACTCAATGACCCTCAACTTGGACACACATGTAAAATGGATTAAACTAGGAAATAGGGTGAGGCAAGACAGGTCTTAGCCACTGCTGAATCATAGATTCTTAATGCTCTAAGGAATCTTGGAAATTTCCAAGCCTAAATGCCTATCCAATGCAGAAATCTACCCTATGAACTCCCTGACAGATAGATATTTATGAAATTTCTGCTCAAATACCTCCTACGATGAAAACTCACCATCTCAGGGAACAGCCTATTTTGTTTTTAGATAGTGCTAATTCTAGAGTTATTAACTTTTTTTGGTGCTACAGACTCCTTTGGCTATCTAGTGAAGCCTATGGATCCCTTCTCAAAATAATGTTTTTTGATATATAAAATTTGTAGAATTACAAAAGAAACCTATTATTTTGAAATGCAGGTAGTGAAATAGAAACAAAAAAAGAAAGTTTACACAGACCAGGCAAAGAACCCTTTGTCTGTTTGCTAGAAAGTTTTTTCTTCCCTTCCCTTCCATTTTAGAATCAATACTGTGTATTGTTTCCAACACAGAAGAGCAAGCAGTAAGGGCTAGGCAATGGGGGTTAAGTGACTTGGTCACAGTTGAATAGCTAGGAAGTATCTGAGTCCAGATTTGAACCCCAAACCTCCTTGTTTCTAGGCCTGGTTCTCAATTCACTGAGCCACCTCACTTTCCTTAGAAAGTTCTTTCTTACATTGAGTTAAAATCTCCTTCCCTCTAACTTCCCGTCCCATTACTCATATTCTGGGTCCTTGTGAAACTTAATAACCTTTTCAATTGATATTCAACTGATACCCCTTCATCTTCAGTTCTCTAAATAATTTCTATGAGATTTTTTTTCAATCCTTTCACCCTCCTCATGAATTAATCTTATATTACCTTCATCTGGATGGGGGAGGGGGGGTGGCAAAGCCAAGATGGCAGCTTAGAAGCCTGGAAAGTCCAAACCATTCTGACTATCCTTCCACAGCCTCATCTGGATGAACTACAATCTGTCAGCTCCTAGAGGTATGCCACCACCCAGGACAAAGTGGTGTTCTGTTTAGAGATATTCTGACCAGCTGCCTAGGGACATCACCATCCTTGTTCTGTACACTTCATGGACCAGTGATCTCATGAGCATGAATAAGATCATAGGGCTTGGGAACCATAGAGATCACCCAGGCCAATTCTCTCATTTTATATGACAGGAAAATGAGGTCTGGAAAGATCAGGTTATTGCCCAAGTTTATAGAGGAAGTTAAATAGCAGAGCCAACATTTGAAAGGGGGTCCTTCTCTCTTCCCACCATGCCTTGTGGGTTATTCTTTCCCCATTCTGGATATTATGCTTCCAATAATTAGTATTTTAAGTAGCCACTTCACAACTGATTGAGATTTTGATCAAACAAAATCTCTAGGCCTTGGTGGGTATCTTTCATTTTATCCATTCTTTTGTTGTTGTTGTTGTTATTGTGAACTTTAAAACATAAGTAAATATGAATTTGTCCGCATGCAAAGAAGAACAAGAAAAAAATTGTATATGAAACTATAAGTTACTATTATATAAAGCCTTAAGCCTTTTTTTCACATGAACTACTAAGTCAAGCCTCCCCAAGAGTGAATAAAAAAGATGTCCCAAAAGCCTTACCAAAACTGCATCAAGGGGCAGCTAGTTAGCATAATAGATAAAATACCAGGCCTAGAGTCAGGAGGAACTGGATTCAAATCTTCCCTCAAACACTTCCTAGTTATGTGACCCTGGGCAAGTCAGTTAACCACAACTGCCTAGCCCTTACCACTCTTCTGCCTCTCAGTTCCAAGATAGAAGGTAAAGGTTTAAAAAATAAAACAAAACTTGCATTAAGACTTTTTGAGATACATTTTATAGAGTAGATTATTAGAATTTAAGCTAAAGGCTTTATATTAGTCCATATTCAAGTTCATATTTTTAGATCTGGACCATAATTCCTACCTATTTAGATTTTTTAAAATCCTCATTTTGTCAAAGGCAGGGAGTAGGTAGCTTAGTGAATAGAGCACTGGGCCTGGAGTTGGGAAGACCTGAGTTCAAACCTAGCCTCATATACTAGTTATATGACTGGGCAAATCACTTAACCTCCATTTGCTTTAATCCTCTGGAGAAGGAAAGGGCAAACCACTCCAATATCTTTACCAAGAAAACTCCATGGATAATATGGTCCACCCAGTCATGAAGAGTCAAAATCAAACTATCAAGAGGAACTAGATAGCATAATGGATTAGAATGCCAGTTTTAGAGTTAAAAAAGATTCATCTTCTTGAATTCAAATTCAGCTTCAGATACTAACTGTGTGAACCTGGGAAAGTCACAACCCTATTTGCATCAGTTTCCCCATCTATAAAATGGAGACACACTTGCAGAAGGAAATGGCAAACTACTCCAATGACTTGAACTCTTAGACATCTTATCTGTGTCTCAATACATTGATCATCAAAGCACAAAGTCCTTTAGGGGCAGAAAAAAAAAATCTTAGCCAAGAAAACCCCAAATAGGATCATGAAGAGTGGGACACAACTGAAAACTACTGAACAATTTTCTTAAGCCCTCTGAGCATTCTTTCACCTACAAATGTTTTTAATATGGCATCTAGATCTTTATCTAAATCACTGACAAAGACACTTAATAGGGCTAAGGGATGAGAGACAGACAAAAAATAGGACTGAAGAGATTGATAAACAAATAGAGGAGGGAGAATGCTCAGTGGGAGGAACATCCAATCCACCCAATTTTCAGGATGTTTATGAGCTAAGGAGAACAATCATTTCCCACCTCTAAAGATAGACACAGCATCAGTTTTTCTGTGTCTTCTCCGGAGGTGGGATAGCACAGGAAAAGCAGCCAAACGGGGCAGCAGAAAAGTGGAGCCAACCAAAAGCACATGCAAAGGATCACAGCTACTTTCTCCTCAGGTAGGCATCACCTCTATACAAGCTTAGCTCGAACCGAGGAGTCTAGGATCAATTTTGGACCTGAATGGAAGAATCGGGATGAAGATCTCATCAACATGTGAGGGAACCATGGTTATAGGGGAAAGACAAGCACCACCATCTCTGGGTTGAAGGAAGAAGAGACAGATGAGTACAGGATAGGGAAAACTAAACATGGATCCAGCTCCCCATTCCATTCACTTACCCAAAATGGACTCTCTCCGGAAAGTTGATGGTGGGTGTCTCCTTGTGGGTCGGGGTTTCTGTGAAGTCTGATGCCTCTGCTCCCATAAATTCTCTCCCTGGGAACTATCCAGCTCCTCTCTGTCCCTCCCTTGACTCTTGCCCCAAGGCCTCAAATTGATTCCCAAGTTCAAGGGGCATGGAGTCTAAGGGGCAGTGAGAAGCGGAATGGGGCATGGACCTTCACTGAGACCTTTGAGCTTACAGCAACAAAGCACACATGTAGGCTTAGACTCAAGCCCACCAAGACTGTGCGGATACACATCCCAGCAAAAGATCAAAGACTGGCCATACCTGGGACAAGATACATACAGAATACTTGCTAGCCTTCATGACTGCCAAGATCAGCCATTCTATGAAGTGCTTAAGCAAGATCACCTTGAGAAAATATGTGAGTGACTTCAATATGGCCCAGTAGGTATATATTTGCAAAATCACCAAGTTTGTTCCCAACTGGGTGACCCAGACAGTCCCTTGCAGAAACATGTAGATGCAGCCAATGAGGGCCATGTGGGCCATAGATTGAGTATACAAGACCACAATTCTAGCTCCTGACTGTGCATATCCATATGGCAGGTAAATAAACATGTATAAATATAATCTCCCTACCCACAGCCCAAATTCCAGAGTTTTGTGGGCATAACCCAGAGCCCATACTGGTAGATGGGAAACCCTAACACATGTGACTCCACTTGGGCTCACAGAGACCCATCTATTTTTAGAGGAATCCATCAGACCCAGAATCTAGTCCTGAGGGGGCACAATACATATATACACTGCCACCCCCAAAATAAATGGGCCACCCAAGCCTACATATAAGTCTATATCAGTTCCTAGTATATATCTGTACCCCAGAAGCAAATTTATAGACATAGAAAGAGCTGGACAGACTACCCCTTCCCATAATACCTAGAAACACTCACTCAGCCACACACTTCAAGAAGAGTAGACCCAGCAGAGTGTAGAAAAAATCCTTCCACACAGTCTTGCCCTTGAATACACATACCTAGTCCCACACCACAGGGGAACAGCCAGCAATGCCAGGTGGGACCTGGCCAGTCCCACAGCCCACACACAGATCCCTCCTCCAGTTAGATCAGACTCTTTAGAGGTAGCTCCCCAGGGCATTTGCATCATCCCCCAAAGGAGAAGGCAGCCCAATTAGATCAATCTGTCCTAACCATACAATGGTATGGGAGAGGGAAAAGGAAGAAGGAATCGCTACTTTCTGGGACCTCCAAGAAAACATCGGATTGTTCAAAATCCATAAATGTGGCTGTGTAAGGTCTTTTGGAGCTTTCCTTCCTACCTGGCAGTAGTTTTATTCTCACCATGATGTTTTGGCTTGCGCCAATATGCCGATGCATTTGTATTCTGACTGCACATAGCCACTGGATGGTGGCTTCCCAAGAATGTTTTCAGTGTGTCCCAAATTAACTCATTATCATTCCTCCCCTTTCTCCAAACCTTCCTCTCCCCACATTTCCCTTTTGTTGTCAAGGCTATCATCATTCTCCTAATCTCATTGACTTGAACCCAACAATGTCATCCTTACTTCTCATTCACTCTCATCCCACATATCCAGTCTGTTGCCAAATCTTGTCTTTTTTTAACATCAGGACATCTCATGTAGATCTCCCCTTTTCTCCTCCCATACAGCTGCCTCCGTAGTTCAGGGTCTCATCACTGCTTGCCTAGATTACTGCATTCAACCTTTTTACCTGATTCCCCCCACTCAAATCTCTCCTCCCTCCATTCCATCTTCCACTCAGCTGCCAAGATGGTATTTTTAGAGTACAGGTCTGACCATGTCACCCTACCTCTGACTCCCCTCACTTAATCAACTGAGATATCTGCCTATTACTTCCAGATTCAAAATTAGAATCCTCTCTTTGGCAGTGAAAACCCTTCACAACCTGGCCCCTTCCTACTTTTCCAGCCTTTTCACACTGTATGTTCCTCCATGGCCCCTATGATACAACTCCAGCCTTGCTGTTCCATTCCAAATAGGACGGACACTCTATCTGTGCCTTTTCTGGCTTCCTCTTGATCCTCATCCCTGCCTTCTGCTTTCCCTGGCTGTCCTCAAGATTCAGTGAGAATGTCAGCTTCTGCAATAGGCCTTTCCTGGCCCATCCCAATGCTAGCACCTTCCCTGCCATGAGATTATTCTTATTAATGTCTCCTATAGCTGTCTGTACAATTTTCTCCACAGTATTTACCCTACTTAGAATGTGAGCTTCTTGAAGTCATGTTTTCACCTTCCTTTGTATTCCTAACACTTAGCACAGTACCCTGCACATTGCTGCTATTGAGTTATGTCTGACTCCCCACCTTTGGGGTTTTCTTGGCAAAGATGCTAGAAAGGTCTGTTATTTCCTTCTGCAATGTGTCCCCATTTTATAGAAGAGGAACTGAAGCAAATAGGGGGTTGACTTACCCAGCCATATCACACAGATAATGTGTCTAAGACAAGATTTGTATTCAGATCTTTTTTTTATTTCAGGCCCTTAATTAATAATTGTCAACTGACTAACTAAAGGAAGGAAGATTCTCAGGAACAATTATGGAATCATTGGGAGAAAGAAAGAAAGAAAGAGAGAGAGAGAGAGAGAGAGAGAGAGAGAGAGAGAGAGAGAGAGAGAGAGAGAGGAGAAAGAGAGGAAAGAGAGAAAGAGAGAAAGAGAGAAAGAGAGAAAGAGAGAAGAGAGAAGAAGAGAGAGAAAGAGAGAAAGAGAGAAAGAGAGAAAGAGAGAAAGAGAGAAAGAAGAAGAAAGAAAGAAAGAAAAGAAAGAAAGAAAGAAAGAAAGAAAGAAAGAAAGAAAGAAAGAAAGAAAGAAAGAAAGAAAGAAAGAAAGAAAGAAGAAAGAAAGAAAGAAAGAAAGAAAGAAAGAAAGAAAGAAAGAAGGAAAGAGAAGGAAGGAAGGAAGGAAGAAGGAAGGAAGGAAGGAAGAAGGAAGGAAGGAAGGAGGAAGGAAGGAAGGAAGGAAGGAAAAGTCAAAGGTCATTTTAGATCTTAGTCTAGTGGGAAAGGTGAGTGATCAAGCTGGGTAATAGCATTTTTTGTTAAAAGATTCATGACTAATAAAATAACTAAGTCTGTGTGTGTGTGGGGGGGGGGTGTAGTTCAAAATTAGTTCTAAAAGTAAATCCTAAGGAGAGATTCCAAACATGTTTTGAGTAGTGGCAGATGTTTAGTGGTTTTTTTCAGCTGTCTGATTCTTCATGACCCTATTTGGGATTTTCTTGGCAAAGATATCAAAGTGGTTTACCATTTCCTTTTCCAGATGAGGAAACTGAGGTAAACAGAGGTAAGTGACTTTCTCAGCATCACACAGCCAAGTGTATGATGTAGAATTTGAACTCAGGTCTTCCTGACTCTGGGCCCAAATACTCTATATACTGTATCACTTAGCTGCTCCTGGCAGAATAGGCCATTTAATCAAACCAGTATTCTGTAGGAATCCACTGGAGGATTCACCTGTGTGGCCTTAGGCAAGTTACTTCCCTTCTCCTGGTCTCAGTTCCTTCATTCATAAAACTGGGGGACTGAGTAGAGTGGTCTCTACGCTATAAATTTGTATCTCTAAATCCTATTAGCTGATTAATATGTATATACTTCCAGGTTGACTAGTGTGAAGGACAACAAATCATTTGGATGTAAATTCTGGTTTGTTTAAGAACTCAATCATAGGGGCATCTAGGTATCAGTGGATAGAGAGTCAAGCCTAGAGACAGGAGATCTCGAGTTCAAATCTAGCCTCAGATTCTTCAAAGCTGTGTGATGCTGGACAAGCATTTGAAACCTCATTGACTAGCCCTTACTCTAGCACTAATTCTGTGACCAAAGGTGAGGTTTGTTTGTTTGAAAGAAATCAGTACTATCAAGAACGTGAAATTGAGGGGAAGGAAGAGGGAGGAAGAGAGAGAGGAAGGAAGGGAGGGGGATGGGAAAAGGGAGGAACTTGAAGAAACTGAAAAAGAAAGAGGTTAAGTAACTTACTCAGGGCCAGATTTGAACTCATGTCTTCCCCAGGTCCAGTACTCTATGCCTGAGCCACCTCGCTGCCCAAGGAGACAATTATCATGCCAGCATGCCACAGACGCTGAGCATTTGATCATTCCCTATTTTTAAATTGTGTTAGTCTTGTCTTGAATATGAACCCCGTAAAGACCCAGCTCAGACTTTATTTTATATCCCCTAGGGAGCAGCAGCAGTTCTGAGCCCATATTTAGTGGCCACGAATATGATGACTAGGACATTCTACCAGGTTAAGGACTGTCATAATGTGAGGGAGTGGCAGCAGTGGCAGCAGTGGCAGCAGCAGCAGCAGCAGCAGCAGCAGCAGCAGCAGCAGCAGCAAGGAGCCCCAAATCCCAACTTGATCTCATCAGGCTGGAGATGATGACAGAGGAAAACCGATGGCCCAGAGAAAGTAAGGGTTTGACCCAAGGTTCCAAAGTGAAACAAGTTCAGAAAGGCTGAGCCGTCTGGACACATCCCTCCCTCCACAATTTCCCCTCCTTTCCCCCTACCTCAGGGACAGGCCTGGGCCCAGAATGGTCACCCAGTGTCCCCATCCAGCCCTCCTTACTTACTGGAGTTTGGGTGAGCACTGGCTATGCTGTGTCCAGCCATCTCTGCGGGTAGCTGGTGCCCATGGTGTAGAAATTGCTGGGAGCTGAGGACATGGCTGGGGGTAGGCAGCCCGGTTCATGCTATGTAGCACATTCACCTACAGACAAAGGGTTAATGGACCTTTCAGTGTCCTTCCTCAGACTTCCCTAAGCCCACTCCAAAGCCCACTTTTTACCATCTTAGTTCCTCTACCTAAAACAGAGGTAGGCCTCTGCCTCTTAACTCTGGAACTCCCAACCCCACTAACTAGAGGTCTAGGCCCTGCCACCCAACCCCCGGCTCTCCCAAGTGGACGGAGCTCTGAAGTGGAGATGGGATCATCTTGTCTTGTACCCTCTACAATGAACTCATTGCTGGAATATCGGCCATTCATTTCAGAGCAGGAAAGCCTGAATTTCCTTGCATAAAGGGCAGCCCCATGTCGCAGCTTGTAGCGTGCTTGCCTTAGCACCTCTTCATACACTGTGATGCTCCTCACTCCTGGAGGGATGAGAAGATGGTTTGGCACAATCCAAATGGGACCCACGAGCTCAGCAACCCATAGGTGACTCTCCAACCCATAAAAGTGTGACTTCTACCCACTAAGACTTCACACAGCTAGGACAAGGATACTAACTAATGGAAGAGGCAAGTACCTTGTATCCTTTAATATTAAGTGCTAAATCACATCAGGTAAGTGAAATAGGGGAAGGAAAGAAGGAAGAAACAAGCGTAAGTGCTAAGGATACAAGGTTCGGGCTTCTTCCATTAGTTCTACCTCAATAGATATTATGTCTATGGTTATGGATTCTTTTTTTGTAATACTGTTTCTGTTTGTTAGAGGTAGATACTAACTAATGAAAGAAGCTAGTATCAAATATTTATATTAAACATTGAATCACATTAGGTAAATGAAATAGGGGAAGGGAGGAAGGAAAGGAGGGAGGGAGGGGAGGGAGGGAGGGAGGGAGGAGGAAGGGAGGAAGGAAGGAAGGAAGGAAGGAAGGAAGGAAGGAAGGAAGGAAGGAAGGAAGGAAGGAAGGAAGGAAGGAAGGAAGGAAGGAAGGAAGGAAGGAAGGAAGGAAGGAAGGAAGGAAGGAAGGAAGGAAGGGAGGAGGAGGAAGGAAGGAAGGAAGGAAGGAAGGAAGGGAGGGAGGGAGGGAGGGAGGAGGGAGGAAGGAAGGAAGGAAGGAAGGGAGGGAGGAGGAAGGAAGGAAGGAAGGAAGGAAGGAAGGAAGGGAGGGAGGGAGGGAGGGAGGGAGGAGGGAGGGAGGAAGGAAGAAGGAAGGAGGGAGGGAGGGAGGGAGGGAGGAAGGAAGGCAGGAAGGGAGGGAGGGAGGGAGGGAGGGACAGACGGACGGAAGGAGGGAGGGACGGAGGGAGGGAGGGAGGGAGGGAAAGGAGGGAGGGAAAAAGGGTGGAAGGGTAGAACAGAGAAAAGGGAGGGGAAGGAGAGAGGGAGGGAGGGGTCATGAC